>NC_067495.1:147387322-147467322 GCF_947179515.1 Apodemus sylvaticus | reverse complement strand
TTCCTCCCTCACTTATCTCCCTTTTCAATGACATCTGGCTTGGTCTAATCCCACTCTCAGCTCCAACAAACACTCTGCCTTGCTTGGATAAGGAGAGTTTTTTAGTTACATCCATTACATGTGTATCAACATTTATGGCAGCAAGATAATTGCAGAAGGACTGAGAGGATAAAAGGTCTTTCTTCATAGTGTCCACCCTTACCCATTTTTTTTAAATCAATATTACCATCAAGCAGGACAGTGGCAGATTCCTGCAATCTTGCTGAATCTATAAAGTAGGAAATGTGTTCTTTAGAAAACATTCCTTGGAACTGGAGGGTTAAGAAAAGATTCAGCTTCGAGTTCTGAATCTATATCTCAGTGGATCATGTGTGTATGTGGATAGTAGGCCTTTTTGTCCTTGTAACCTTTGCTAAATAATTGCAAGGCAGCAAATCTGCTCTATATTTAATGAGTCCTCTGGAAATATGCCAGTCTAATTCCAAAGAGTTTAGATCCTGTTATCTGTAGACCAGCCCAGCGATTAGGAGGCCCACAGAGGATTGGATTAGGAGCACTGGACAAGAGGCATTCTGGGGTTGCCTCTCAGCCCCTTTGCCTATAACTCTGGGTAAGAAGTGCACATTTGCAAAGACACAGAGAGGGGACACTTCCCACTTTAATATTATTCTGATTGGCCTTTGGCCATATTTAATTCCCCTTTACTCAATGCCTCTGAAAAATCTTAGCTCTACTTCTTTATCCATCTCACTGTTTTCCCCCAATGACAAGGCTGAACTTATGTGTCGTTTTCCCAGAAAATGACTGTTTTGTTCACAAATCCTAATACTTTAGAACTGGAAGGCAATCAGATTCAGGGCTACAGTGGGAATACAAGGAGGGAAGACAAACTTGCTCAAGATCCCTCTGTTAATTAATGGATGATTTTTTTTTTTAAAAAATGTTAACCAGCTTCTAGTCAAATGATCTGTTCCCCAGCTTGTAGTCTGTCACAGGGAAGGAAGAAGATATCAAAATCAACAAAATTGAAAAAAAATGTTCACTTCATATACAAAAGAAGCAGTCCAACTGCTGCCAGAAGAATCACTTGTTTACAATCAAGTTTTGTGCACCTCATAACCCCAAACAGTTCCTGGGCACGATCCACTAACAGGTGCATTTTAAGCCTTTAGCTGGTTAAATTTAGAGTGGGAAAAATTTAGAGTTAAACATGCTGCTGGGTTTAAAAATCCCTTTTCCTTATTGAAAAGGATCGGCAACAACAAATCTCCTATCTTAATATGTAATGAATGTATACCCTCTCCAACTCCAGCAACAGGCTATTTCCTGGTTGAGTTTAAAAATTCAATGACGTTCCTGTTTCAACCCACACATCTGTGTCACTGTCAGCGTCAGTGGCAGGAAAACAGACAAAGTCACCCTTTGCTAATGATTTCCTAACATGGAATTTCCTTGTATCTTCTAAAGCCTTTCTTCCGACGCCAAACTGCTCCCCCCCCCCCAACACATTGTACTGAAGGAAAACTGAAAATGGTCATCGCCGGAAGAGGATGGTTTTAAAGGAGATCTTGTAAGGAAGCTCTTTGACTCTTAAGATGTTTTTAAGGAGACTAGAGGAAGCACTGCTCGTGTTTCCAACAGCAGTATGTACAAAGCAGATGCATTTCTTCCAGGCACTCTCAGCAACATCTCTTTCTCCCCAAGTTCTACTATGAACAACATTCTCATTGATACTGAAGGAAACATGCATACAGCCGCCAGAGCAGGAAAAGAAGCACTAGAGACCAGCAGAAGCACAAAACAATATAGAAGCCCATCACTTTCCCCTCTGGACAACATCCTATTTAGTATGCTACCGGTCATCAGGAGAAAAGAGGGCTGTTACTTAGCTGATTAGCTGCTCTAGCTGGCAGCAAACAGCTGGTCTGTCCGGCAGGTTCAAGGCCATTTCAGCTTCTCTCTTATGGAGGTACCATATGTTCCATCTCGCACATCAGCAGCTTTATTTTCCAATGATCTTGCTCCAGAAGACATGCACAAAAGGAGGATACAGAAAAACCAGTAGCTAACCCTTTGGTTACTTTTTAAAAAATGCTTTTACATGTAATTGGGATGTGTGTATTTGTGTGTGTGTGTGTGTGTGGTTACCATTTATACTAGTACTCTAAAGACCAAAAGATGATCAGACAGCACACTTATCAATAAACCACAGACTGGAGTGGAGCAGGAGAAAGATATGCAAAAGGGAAAGAGCACAGGCACACACACTCACAAAGACTTCAACAGCAGATTAAAGGGGAATGGGGGAGGGGCGGAGTCGAGGAGGGATAAAGAGGAACAGGACTGCGCTAAGATTCACTAGCTTGAGTTATGCCCCGCCCACTTCTTACTTGTCGCCTTTTTTTTTCTCCTCAGTAGCCTTATCTTCCCAAAGGAACTTCAGGTGGAGAGAAGTGGACCATTTTGGAGGAGCAGGCTGACAGGATGTGAAAGGTTTCTTGGAAAAACAGTCTTAAAATTGCACAGGACAAGCCTGTTTTCTCCCAAATTTGGTGGGTTGGGGCTGGGAGAGCAGGTGTAAGGGGCAGGGCCCAGTAAATCTTCAATCCAGTTGAAAATTGATGCCGGTGCGTTTTGGACACCCCTAGTTGCCAACACTGTGCTTGTATAGAGGCAACAGGCCAATGCACGGTCCAGGGCCGCTTTTGCATTCTCACTTCCAGTCCCAGACTATCCTAGAGGTGTCTCAAACAAAGGGCACCCTCGGAGAGTTTCAATCCTGTCTTGTGTGTGTTGGGAGTAGAGGGATACGGCAGTGGGAAGCAGGAAGGAAGAGGAATGTAGCTAGATTGCAAGGTGGCTAAAGCCTCAAGCCATTACCAGTGTCTCTGCCGCCTACAGGCGTGTCAGCCACCCTAGGTTTTTTGGCTGAGAGGGGAGCCCCAAAGCAAAGCGAAACCGAGGAAAGGGCGCCCCCTATGCCCAAGTCTTGCCATCACAAGAACCTGCGGCAGTTGCCCACCCCTTTGAGCGTTCACTGCCTCCCGCCTGGCTCCTGCTTGCTTACTGTGCAGCGGGCCAGACAGTCTTGTATGCAGGGATTTAGGGTGTCCAAGGCCAGCAGAGCAAGCGCGTACAGAGTGACAGGAACACGAGCTTTCCACGACTTCTCGGGTTCCTACAGAGAGCCCTTAAAACACAGACACCCCCCTCCTCCATTGCCTACACTAGCCCTCCTGTCCCGAGAGGCTTGAAGCTACTTGGAGGCTGCCTCCCCCGCCCTCTGCCTCTGAGTCCCTTTCCCCTTCCCTCTCTCCAGCCTCCTGGGAAACAAAGGGGCTTTTTATAAAGCGGATTGTTGGCGGCGGCGGCGGCGGGGGTGGGAAGGAGGGGGGAATCTATAAAGACAAGAAGAGGTGGGAGGGAGGGAAGGAAAGAAGCTGCGCGGCCTCCAGGGGCCCAGAGCAGTGGTGGCAGCCAGGAAGCCCTGGTGGGTGCATGGCAGACCCCACCCGGTCAGTGAGCACTAGGGCGAGAGCCTGCGCCTGCCAAGAAACTGGGCCGAGCCACTGTGATGCTCCCATACGCCCACCGCCAGCAGGGAACATGAGTAGCGACCATGGCCCCGGGCCGATATAGGCGACGTGATTCCCGCGGGGGTCTTCGCTGGAAGACTGTGGCCCTTTCCCTAGCAAACTCTTTGAGAATTGCTGAGGGTTGCGGAGACTTTGCGTCTTTGTTACAGCACGACTGTCTCTCCTTCACTAGGCTCTTTCGCCCTCACAGACAATGTCCCGGAACCGGCCTTGGTCAGCTATCTGCAAAGGGAACATTTTGCTTGGGGACGATACTCTAAGGGGTTCCTTCTGCTGCCAAACAACAAGGACAGGCTACCCCAGCAACTGGAATCCAATCTCCCCATGATCCCTAGCCACCCGGTGCCCTGACCTCGCTCACACACACCCACATTCTGGGTGCCCGACTCAGCCGCACCCAGCTGCAGGAGCCCAGCAGGGAGTGAATACCCCAGATGGAGGCACTTCTGTTTGCCCAGGTTCCGATGGCTTTAGGGCCGAGTTTTCAGTCTGGGTAATCCTATTAGTGTCCGCTCAGTCCGAATTTAATCATGGATCAGAATCAGACAGCACCGCTAGCTTTCCAGGCTTCGGACTCGCTGCATCAGGACGGAACCTGGCCAAGCCAAGTGGGCAAGAAAAGTATTTGGCGGCGCTCCGGGGGGCTTCCCACCCGCCCCAGGCAGAGCCTGGCGCCGGCTCCTCCGCTGAGAGAATGCCCCGGAGCCCGGAGCGCCAATTCCTGAGCAGGGGCTCTAGAAACGTTGGGTGGGAAATCAGCAGGGTTTTCCTCAGGCCCCTAGCTCTGCTCCAGGCTGCTTTCATGAAGAGGAGTTGGCAAGTGGGGTGGGGGAAGCTACAGGGCAACATGCACACCCCATACTCTGCTCCGCAGCAGCAAATCGGTTTGGGGCGGGGGATTTCCTCATCCAGTACCCACTGCTGGACTCCGGGAGCTTCCGTGAGAAGACAGTGTCTCTGATGGCACCTTGGGTAGTGAGCAAGTGGCCCAGGGGTATGGGGATGGAGTAGGTGCCTCCTGATAACCTAACCTAGGCGACGGAGCCCGCGCAGCTTGCGCCCCTGTATACCTTTCCTTCTCGGAATGCAGCCGCCTCCACCCAGTTTTGGATGCCCTCAGGAGCACCTGAAAGAAGGCAGAGGCCGAAGACCCTGGGCGTAGTGACCTGCGCTCACCCCAGTTAGGCCAGTCTGGGGGGGGGAGAGCCAATCCCCGGCACCAGGTGGGCCGTATGTTCAGAGCAAACTTTGGGGTCTCCCATTTCACAGCATCCCAGGGCCCCGGATCCTAAAAGATGGAGACTATAATTGGGGGCTATAAGTGCACCCTAGAGTCCCCCCACCCGAGCAGTCGGACTTCCCGCACCCGCCTTCACCCTTACCGTGTTGCGGAGCTCCAGCGGCAGCCAGGGCAGAGCCAGAGGGGCGGGCGGCCGCCGGCACGGGCAGCCTACCCCCAGACGCCCGCCGAATGGCCCAGCCGGATTGAAGATCACCCCCTGGCTAGCGGCCGGTGCCCCCGCGCCCGCCCGCCGCCCGCCGCTTCAGCTCGCGGCCAAGTTCATGCTGGCGGCGCTGCAGTGGCGGCCTCAATCTGCTCGCTCCATTCCCACCGCCCGGCTCCGCGCCGCGCGCCCGGAAGGTGGAGTTTCGGGGGTTTAAGTTACTGATAGGCATTTCTCACTGCTGTGTCACTCGGGGAGGAGGAGACACGCAAGCCGCACACTCACACACCCTCACACTCACAGCGACGAACAGCTCTGGTCTTAAAGGAGAAGCTGTGCTGCCCTGCCTGCGACCCCATGGTCTCGAGCCATGAAAGGCAGGCTTTTCAGACCGAAATGTAGCCAACAAGCAGCCTAAGAGCTGGTAGTCCAAGGGACCTTCCAAATCCTCCAGACACCTTTTAATGAGGAAAGGCGCAGCACAGCGGGCTAGATTCCCGGTGGCAGCCTCATTTCCCCTTTATGGTTACTGATGCAGCTGGGAGAGAGCGGAGAAGTGGGAAGAGTGAGGATACAGTTACCTCAAAGGCTTCTTTGCAGGTGAAGGGTGGGTGGCCTGCACTAGCAAAGTCATGTGGCTTGACTTGACTGTTCCCTGATGGGGAGAAACCACAGCAGAATTAGAAAGGAACCCTAGTCATAAATGGACGGAGCCACCCGAGGGCCACAGGAGACATTGCTGGGCTTAGAGGGAAAGCCATCTTCCTCAGTTTAACTTTTCCGATTAGCTTGGGAATGGAGCAAGCTGGTGGCTAGTGAGGGCTACTGATGGACAGGGTGGTGAGAGTGAGGAAAAGCCAGCACTCAGCTGTGATAGGGTGAAAGAATGTTCCAGATTGAAGTCAGGATGAAAGACAACCAAGAGTGACAAAGAGAGATAGAAAGATGATGATGATGATGGTGATGGCGATGAAGCAAGCAAAGAGGGACAGGGACCCCTTCTCAATATCAGCAAAACTTGAAGCTGAAACCAGAGCTGCCAGCTCCCCTCCTCCTTCAGGTAAGAGCACTCACCTGCAGTGGGTGGCAGCTGCCTTGGAGGCGCTGGTCTCACTCTCCAGTAGAGAGGCAATATGTCTGTCGACTCACCAACAGCTCATACCTGGATGGTCAAACAAACCGACCAGCAGTGAATAGCCCAGTAGGGACCTAGCCTCTCAAAGGTCAACTATTAACCCACACGCCACCGCCCCAACCCCCTCCCAGTCCCAGAGCGAACGCCTGCCCGCCAGCCCGCCCGCCCGCCCGCCCGCCTTTCCCCCCTCAGTGTTTCTATCCTTACTCCCCCCTCCTGTCCTTAGCTCACAGGCTGGTTGTTGTCCTGGCTGCCAATAAGCTTATCCCGGAACTCAGGCACGCTGGTCACAATCTCTCTATTGACTCTCTCGCTTTATCTGGGGCCAGGAGCGAAGACCATGCTAGAGCTAGGCTGGACTAACTGCTATCTATGGTGGAGTTGGTCACAGGACCATCACCTGTGGCTTTTGCAGTGCTGTGAGTTCCTTGCAAATTGCCTGTGGACCAGTGCAGAGCTCTCTACCCTGGCGCTGAGGCTGGAGGCTGTTCTCTCTCTCTCTCTCTCTCTCTCTCTCTCTCACACACACACACACACACACACACACACACACACACACACACACACACACACACACACTCCCCTCCCTGGTAGTGGGCTGCACCCCTTCTTTAAGGTACCCGACCCAGACATGTTACTAACCTGAGCTATCCCTGGCAGTAGTGGCGGCAGCAGCAGCAGCTGCAGTAGCAGTAGTAACAGGCTGAGCTCTGCAGGGGAATGTGTAACCCCTCCTGCAGCCCTGCTATCACTGAACTCCTGCAGGTAGCTCTTAGTAGCAACATGCAGTTTGTGTGCTTGTTTGAGGGAGTCCAGCGCCATAAAGGGGTAAGGCTGCTGCCCACTCAGCCCCTCCTTTCATCCCCTCCCTAGTCCAAGGACATAGGACAGTCTGGAAGGAGCAGGGGGGGGGGTCAAAACTTCTAAAATCAATAAATCCTTGGTGGGCTTCTTTAGTGCTACACAGCAGAGCTGTCTCTTCTAAGGTCTTAAGGAAGGTCTGTGGTGACCCAGCTCTGTCTTGGTTCAAACTCAAGGCACAGATGCTAGATACTGGAGGCATGAAGCATCCAATGGGTGAAGGGGGTCCATTCCTCAGCCTGCCTCTTTGGTAGGAAAACATTGTAGTTGGGTCCAATCCTTTCTACTTTGGACCTGCAGTTGACAGCAAAGGCTAAGGATTGCTCGTGAGTCAATCTAGGGTACCCACCCTCGGGGCTTACATAGAGGAGATTTCACTTAGGACTCCTATGGCTGAGAGAGCTTGAGAATCTCATAAAGAGTGTCTGATTAAACAGAGTTAAAAGGAGGATAATCAACCACAGTGGGGCATTGTGCAAGGGACTTTTATCTTTTAAATATGCTGTAGCTAAGAAGGTAGAAGGTAAAGTTCTATTCTCTCTGCTTCCCCCAGGAAGGAAGGGATGACTATTCTTCCAAAGTGTCTTAGGGTGTACAGATCCCAGCTGTACTTGTTCTAAAGCTAACTGCCTGGCACTACTGGTTATCTAAAACTACACATGAACTCAACTTAGCCAGGCTCCTGCTGGACCCTTAGCATGTGTAACCATAGCTTCAATGTTGAAGCGCAAGGTCACATGTTTCCTTGGAAGCTTCAATAGTTCTTCTCTTTCAGCCATACTCCCTATCTAGTCCCACAGAAATTCTGGCTTCAAAACAAAGCCACATTCTCATTTTTTTCTGCTCCTCTTTGGATATCCTCTGCTTCCAGCCTCAGGAATCACCTATTGGCTCACTCCAGGGGCAAGCTTGCCCAGGCGCTTTCCTCTTGGAGACCCCTCTGCTTCCTGATACACAAAATGCTGCACTGGCTCCCCAGAGCACTGTACAAAACTGAAGGGCTTTTCATGGCCCCGTGGGACACATCTCCCTGCCTCCTCCATTGCCAGGAATCACCCTGAAAGAGCCTCCTGACCCTTCTTCAACAGGCTAGGTACCTGGCCCACCTTAGGGCCTTCGCACTAGCTCTTCCTTAGGGATGGAGTTCACTTCCTCCAAACAGGCCTGCTAGGCTCCCTCATTTCCTTTATTCTTGATATAAATGTCACCTGGCCACCCTGTTTAACGTTTCAAAGCCCTCCACCCATCTCTGGCACTTCCTCTCCCTTTCCCTGCTTTGTTTTCTCCCCAGCGCTCAGCCCAGCTGGCTTCTGTAAGTTCCACCCCAGGAGGGCAGCCCTGAGCCTCTTTATGTACCTCTGGGGTGTCCACTCTGACTGGTATGGCGTCTCTACTGACTGACTGACTGTTCATAGATTCTGTTTTTCCTGGAACTTTCTAGGAAGCTGGGGGATGGGATGCTGGCCACAGGATTGTGCACACCCTAGAAAAAAAGACACATAGCTGTCATTGTATTTTTCAGGAGAACTATGATCTAAACAAATGTTAAGAAGAACGAAGGCAAGGGAAGAAAGGAGCAACCAGGTATATTTAGTCAACATGTGATTCCATGCAAAGAGCTTGATGTCAGTACCATGGAAACTTGATGTCATCAAGGGACACTTGAGTCCTAGGTGGCTGTCTTACAAGTAACCATAGATGTACAGTGAGTACTTCAATCAGTTATTGTTGGAAACATGGGTTCATCATGGTTGTCATCTAGGCTATATCCAAGGTTGATTAAAAAGGAGAGTGTCTTTCTCTTCACTAAGTAGATGGGTGAAGACAACCAGGATTCTTTTGTCACCCATAATGCAGTCCTAAGAGTTAAGCTAACAGAATATTTCCATCCATTTTCCTAGATATTTTGCTTTACCTGCAGGAATTTATGTACTAGGTTCTAGATAATGAACTGCTGGGCTCTGAAAAATAAAGGCATGTGCTCAGTGGTACACATCTTACAGTGGCAGAGCACCAAGCAATTTTATTTCCAAGCTGGGTGTGTCCACCTGCTTAGTGGATACAGTCGTGGCTTATGAGTACATACATAGAGAGGAATCCCATAGAGGTCTCAAGGAACTGAGGCCCCAACCCCCAGGAAGCTCCTGAATCTGCTACTGAGAGGCTGTCAAAACTTCAAGGATGAACTACTGGAGTCCAGGGGCACTATGCCAAGGCATATATAGGCCCTGCCTTAGGTCTGACCCAAACCTGGACCTTCACGGATTTGAAAACAATCAGAAGCCACCCATTATTCAGTCAGGTTTCTGTGAACACATGCCAAGTGTTCGAAAGTTCGCATGACAAATGGTGGGGGGAGGGGTTAACCGAGTAGTCTCTGGAATTCTGTTTTCAGGGTGGGACTGCCCAGGTAGAGAGCCCAGGGAGGAGTCACATGTTGACAAAAAATTGGGAAACATATCTGGTTGCTCTTTTCTTCCCTTGCCTCTTAGGACTCCTACTGTTGATGGCACTAATTGCAAACTGCACCATCTCCTGACTCTCCCAGTTTTTTGTTTGTTTCTGTAAAATGAAATCATGATGGTAGGTTCTGCTTTGTTTTGGATTGGTCAAGGTTGCATACAGTTCCCTCATGCCTGTGGGTCATCCTTGGCAGGGTACTAAGCTGTTATGATTTGAATCTGAAATGTCTTCCACAGGTTCATGGTTTGAATGCTCTGTCCCCAGCTGGTAGTGGGACACTTTAGGGGATCAGGCCTAGGTGGAGGAAGTAGGTTGCTGTGTGGAGCTCTTAGAGATGTATTATTTCTAGTTGCTTACTGACTTTCTCTGCCTCCTGTTCAGCCACAAAGTTAATCACTGTCCTCTGTCAAACATTTCCCCTGCCTAGAGGTCTCACCCAAGCACAAAGGGACAAACAACCACGAAAGTGAGTTAACCCTAAGTTAACCCTAAGCTAAAATATTCTTATAAGTTGTTTTGGTCACTCATTTCATCACAGTAAACATGAAAGGAGCTAAGATTCTGGCCTAGAGCTTATTAGAGGGTACTGCTGTGATTATTGTCCTAAACAGCCAAGGAGACAGGAGACGGGTTGAATCTAACAAAGTGCAGCACATTCAAGTGGCAACTCAGGCTGTGGATGGAAGTCCAAACCTCTGCTGATGCCTGGCTTTGCAAGTGCCCTGGATGTCTGGCAAAGGTAACTCTGTGGCGGGTGGAAAGGCAGAGTCCAGCACTATGGTGGACATCTTCTACTAGTACGGTAGAAGAAAGTCCTTAGGAAATGAATTGAATTATTTCTCTTCTCTGAGTTCTTAAGCAATTTTATTTTTCTCTGGAATGTCGTTAATAGTAAGCATTTCTAAGAAACACAGTGGAAACAAATAGGAAATAGTTAAAATATTGATTGTAATTTCTGGCTACTCCTCCCATTAAAAAAAAATAAAACATTTAGCTTTTTTTTAAAAGTCCACATTAGCAAGTGAACAGTTAATTAAGGAGCTGTAGAATAGCTTGCATTGATTTCACCATAAAGCCAGGAAATGGTGGCTAAAAGTCATTTTTTTCCTTCTACTCCTTGCTTACCATGAACTCAGCTTCCCAGATTGCCATAGGTAAATCATTAAAGCACAGATAAGGATGGGAAACAGCCTTTGAAACAGGCATGGGTAAACAATTTAGGGAATTAACATAGATCCAGATGGCTGGAAGCTATCCTCCAGCACCATACAGAAAACTGAAAGATATTGTTAAAGCTCTTGTGTAGACAAAATTATGCAGATGGCTTACTAATTATTGATTTTCATGCTATGACATTTTCTCCAACAGCACAGGCACTATGTGGGCCCCACATGGGAAGATGCTCTATTCAGTGCTGTAGGACCCTTCAGACCATTGTGATTTTGTGATAAAAAAGGAAACAAACAGCACAACACTGGTCTGTGGCTGTCTTGGCAACCAGCTGAGCTGCCGCTGCCCCATCATCATAACCGTGCAGAAGGTTAATATGACCCAACATCAGGAAAAATATTGACCAAGAAGTCTGAAGAGGAAATCCAGATATGATGCCCCAGATGAGCCAAGGCAAAGCACAACCAGAAGGAGCTGAAGCTCAAGGACAGACCTACTATGTGCCAGACCTTGTGCCTCTTACCTGGTGAGCTCACTGAGACCCTCACCAGCTAATTTCAGAAGGAAGCAAACTGAACCTCAGAGAGATTGTTACAAGGGAGGCAAGATTTGAATATACTAAGCATTGTGGGATAGAGCAGGCTCAGCTTCACTTGGTTAGCACAAAGCTCCCTGGGGAGGAGGTGAGGAAAGTGCACATTTCACATGTAGACTCTGTGCCTGGTGCTTCAATGGCTGGCCTGCCTTGGTTTATGATGAAGGGCTCTCCCATTTGCAGAAATTTTGTCAGCTCATTGATGAGACCTTGGTATCTTGAAATTGGTTGTAGTGGAAATATTTACTCTAAGAAATGGGCATTTGCTACAATTTAGAGTGAGTTGATAAACACTTACCAGCTAAGCAGCACTGATGAGTAACTGTGTCCTGGACCAGTTTGCTAGCATGTGAAATGGAGAAAACAATAGTGATCACCACATCAAAGCATTGCGGTAATGAAATACAATAATACATTCAATTGCCTAGGACAGTAGGACTATGGGCCATATAGGTCTGTGAAAGACCCAATATACAGCACGTCTCTGGAAGATTGTACTGGAGCTGACAGCTCATGTCACCTAGAAACATCAAAATCAGCATTAGTTCTGGTTCAACACCTTTTGTTTGTGGTGATATGCAAGCAAATGAATTGTATTTCCAGATATAGAAAAGTAGAGAGAGTTAAATATAGTATAAAATATTTGATACTACATGATTGGACATTTATCATACTTTTTGAGAGGGTCTCATGTGGTTTGGGCGAGCCTCAAACTTTATTTTTAGCCAAGGATGATCTTGGCTTTATGTTCTGTGTTCCTGGTCTCCAAGATCTGGGATTGCATGTGTATATGTACCTCCACGGCTGTTTTTATGTGGTGTTGTTGGTCAAACCTAGGGCTTTGTGCATGTTAGGCAAACATTCCACTTACAGCTATGAACTCAGCTCCCATTTCTCATACTTTTAATTGCTAGTTTAGAATGTACTACTTATAAAAATAACAGTTTACTGTAAAAAACCAATCTGTCACATTATAGCACTTCATGCTTTTGCTATTTTTCCCAATTCTTGATGGCATCATTTTCTATTGTTTGATTTTATGCTGTGATGATTGTTATGGCTCCAGGGACAACACATTATATAGTATATCTGTACCATGTTTCTTAGGGGTTAGGCAATGTATGTCTATGTAAGTACACTCCATAATATTAGCAGATTGATCAAATTACCTAATAAGGCATTTCTTACAATGTTTCTCTGTTATTAAATATCACATGACTATGTAAGTGATCATTTTTTGCTGCTTATAAAAAACAAGCATGACACCAGTGTTATTAAATATTATGGTAATCATATTTAGGTATAAGGTTATGCATTTCTTTTAGATCAGTGGTTCTCAATCTGTGAGTTGTGACCCCTTTGGGGTCAAATGACCCTTTCACAGGGGTCACTTAAGACCATCAGAAAATACAGATATTTGCATTACAATTTACAACAGTAGCAAAATTACAATTATGAAGTAGCAACAAAAATAATTTTATGGCTAGAGGTCAGCATGACATGAGGAACTGTATTAAACTGTATTACTATATAAACTATATTATTAAAGGGTCACAGCATTAGGAAGGTTGAGAACCACTGATCAAAGTAACAGCATTGCAACTAGTCTCCCTAGCTCCAGTTCTGTCTCTTCCAGTGTAGCTTTTTCATAGGTACTTTGATTAATTTTTAAATACTGATCTTTATCTGCTTAAAATATATCAATAGCAACTCATTACCTTTCAGGCTGAAGTTCCACCTCTTTATTTAACATATATTTTCCATCTAATGTGGTTCTTTTTCAAAATACCAAAATCTCCTAATTTTCTAAGACTTCCACAACAAAAGTAATCAAGTCTGGGGTGGGGTGGGGATGTCCTCGGTTTTGGATGCTTGGTCTCTGAGAGGAAGGTAGTGTTCAGGTTAATTCATTCTGGGTCTGCCAGGGAGAATCTGTTTCAGATCCCTCTCCCTAGCTTGAAGATAGCGAAATTCTCCCTCTGTCTTTCATATCCCTTTTCTTCAAAGTACATCCTTGTGTTCACATTTCCAATTTTTATAAAAGACACAAGATATACTGGAATTTGGGAGGAACTATCCCTGCTACAAATGGCCTCATCCTAACTGATTACATATCTAATGACACTATTTCCTTGAAGGTTATATATATCCTTAAATATTGAGATGAGGTTGGCCATTCAACTTATCAACATGGGGGGGGGCACAATTCAGTCTATACCAGCCTACCTCTTGGTTCTCAAGAGTTAATGTCTTTCTCACAAAGCTCTCCATCTCAACATCTCCCAGAGCTATAACTCATTTCAGCCTCACCCATCTCTTTTAGTCCCAAGTTTTGTCCAAATGTTATCTCAATTAGACAAGTTTGAGATTTGAGGTACAGTTAACGTATCCTGGAACCAATTTATTCTCCATCCATGAATCTGTGAAACTAAGTAGTAAGTTACCTGTTTCTAGGATGTAAAGGTACTACAAGAAAAAGGCAGCTGTTCCCAATCTAAATGAAGAAGTAGGCAGGACAAAACAGGTGCTTGCTTGTGAGAAAGTCTAAAATCCAGTAGGTCAGGTCTCATCCCATTTCACAGTCTGAGAAATAACTTCTTTAGCTTAATGGTCTGCCCTCCAGGCTTGTCCTCAGCCTTCACCAAGACAGCTATGTGATGGACACAGCAAATCTCAAATTGTTCTGAAGCAGGCTGTTCTTTCACACACCCATGCTGTGTACAAGTTGTTCTCTCCAGGAATCAAGGGGCCCTTCTTTCTCTGATCACTGTGGCACATAACTGTAGTTATTGAGTCCTGAATAGAGCCTTAGCTCCACATCCAAGAGGTTTTCTTTTCTTTTCTTCTTCTTTTTTGTTTTTGTTTTTGTTTTTTTTGTTGTTGTTGTTTTGAGACAGAATTTCTCTGTGTAGCCCTGGCTGTCCTGGAACTCACTGTGTAGACCAGGCTGGCCTCAAACTCAGAAATCTGCCTGCCTCTGCCTCCCAAAGGGATCAAATGTGTGTGCCACCGCCTGGCTGCCGAAGAGGTTTTCTTTGACCCCTTCCTGCATCTGCCCCAGAAGAAGGAGCTCCCTGTTTTGTGAAATATACTTCTAGTACCTGTGCTGTTGTCAGGGTACCTACTATTCTGCACAAAAGTGCCTATCCTCCTGCTCCCTCTTTAGAATGGGTGCTCCTTGAATTCAGGTACCAGCACTTCTTGACCATATCTTGGTTACAAAAGACTGGGGAACGTTTAGTGCTTCATTATCTTAGTGGTTTGACAAATGCACAAAGGAACCTTTCCTGAATACCTACATTGTATAGAGTATTAGACTCAGGTTTTCCATTCTTGGAAAGATGAGGGAGAATGTAAAATTATATCAGTCATTAGAGACAGCTTATGTCACATGCTTGAGACCTGGAGGGGACCCCTAGATACAGGTACTGACACCTCACAGTTCTTAACTTATTGGACAATGATGCTGACCTTATGTAAGAGAAAAGCATAGTGAAAAAGCACATCTACAAACTCTAGGCTTTAGCACTTAGAAACTATGTGACCTCAGGTAGCATACTTATCCCTGCTATGCTTCTGTTTCCTTAGGTATAGTATGGGGCTACATCACAAAGCTAGTTTGGAAAACTCAGTGTGTTCATAGCTGTCAAATGGTGGGCATTATTCAGAGATAGGCACAGCTTAACTAGGCATTCCATCACCTACTGCTGCTGAATCCTGCTTGTGTGGCCTAGAATAAGATTTCAGAAAAGCAAGTTTCATTCTTCTCCTGTCTGTGGCATGACTTCAGTAAAGAGTTCAGTATCTGGGAAGTAGGTGAGTCTCTAAATGGGCAGTGGTACCAGGTGAATTAATGGCAAGATTTATCGTCTGGAGGAGAGTACCCTGGGTTCTGTTTTTCCTTATGGATCAAGAGCTTTGTCTTTCTGGATCTTTCTCCTGGGAAAGAGGCAAGTGAGGTCAGAAGATACTTGAATTCCTGTGAGCATCTTCTATGAGTAGTACCTCATCACTATATTAGAGACTGGGATCCAGAAAAGCCTTTGTGCTTCTGAGATTTTTCTTAAAGCACTTGCAAAGTGGCAGTATATGGGAAATTACAATATTGGGTAGTAGCCAGGAGGAAGAGCGTACGCACACACCTTGCACGGGACTGAAATGTCCCTGTGGTTCAGAGAAAGGAGATTCAGAGAAGAAGGTAAAATCAGTGCCTTTGCTATAGCCAAATTTCCATCTCAGTGCTGTGTGCCTGCAACTTTATGCCCAGCGCTGGATTAAACAAGCTAGCATCACATTGCATGGCAAGCAAAGCAAATGGGTTGTAGTAATCAAACCTTCTGAACCTAGTAGGTGGTAAATGCCTACCTAGCTAAGAGGACCTTGCTTCCTGATTTGAGAGCTGTGAAAATCCAAGTTTGATAGGGTGTCATTCTGACAATTGCATTAACCATCTAGAAGTGCTTCTGTTTACTGTGCTGCCCAATCCTTGACCCATAGATGTTCATTTCATTCCCTGGCTTCCTGTTCTTAAAGAGGAAGCATGGCAACACACAATCTCACAGCAAATACTGAGCCATGCTACTCCACAAACTTCTTATGACTAAGAGAATCAAGAAAGACTCCTTAAGGAGCTTCTGCAAGCCTAAGCACAGGCTGGAGGATCAGAGCAGAAGCCACAGTTCTCTTCAGCAGGGTAAACAACAAACAGAGCATTTTCTACCCTTGACAGAGACCAGAACTTTCTGTTTCCTGCCAAACTTCATGCCAATGTCACTTGCTCTATACTCAGGGCTTGTTTCTATTAATGAAATGGCAATCCTGCCAGTGTAACATTACATAGCGATTTATTAGTGATTATTGATTTTCCATTGTGGTTTCCCAGGGATGTGAGATGGAACGAATGAAGGGTGTCCTGCCATTGGAGCTCTATCAGTTTGCTTGAGGCCAGCGAGCTTGGCTGAACGTAGCTCATCTGTGGCCAATGGTGTGAGATGGGGCCTTAGAATGGGTGTGCACTACAATGTCAGCTACTCTTAGCACTCGACCTAGGGACATACTAGATCAAACAGTGCAGAAAGTTTTGTGTGGAGTCTTTGACAAGCTGCAAGAAAGTCAAGATGAAGCTTCATAGGATTTTGAAGCATCACAGTTCTTGTGGCAGATAATTGTTCTCTTATTATAAAACACTTCCTGAGTGTCTACTAGACCCTGGTAGTGAATTAGTGCTTGACTATGGCACCCCAAGTAC
This sequence comes from Apodemus sylvaticus, assembly GCF_947179515.1. Classification (NCBI taxonomy): domain Eukaryota; kingdom Metazoa; phylum Chordata; class Mammalia; order Rodentia; family Muridae; genus Apodemus; species Apodemus sylvaticus. The sequence continues at coordinate 147,450,809 of NC_067495.1, read as the reverse complement.
AAGATTGCAAGTGCTCATCACAAGTCATATAATCAAACACATTAAGTTACAAGGTCATTCACTTAATATTAGCGATCTATTGTATTAGAAAAACAGTATTTTCACTTTGGATGCAAAATGATAGGGTCAAGTACATTATAGAAGCAGGTAAAACAGACATATATCACCTGCATTTGATAATGTATCTCACACTTACAATCTTATGAGCTTTTCCCATGGCTAACTTATAGAAGACAGAATAATTGGGCTTGGTTCTCAGATACATTAGTATAGCAAATGGGTGAAACAAGACCAAGGGTTATTATCACATTCTAGTCTCTTTTCTGAAATGGCCTAAAAGAGAGTGCTAACATCAATTACCCTTCTGGGGTAGAGTTGAAAACAGAAGTGTTGGAGACCAACTGGTTATAGGAGAAATGGTCTGTAAAAGGATGCACTGCTCGACAGCAGCAATTGACCTAGCATGCTGTCTTAGAACAGAGAATACCTATTTCTTCCAATCCTCATGCCCAAGCCTTAAGCTTTAATACCTCAGAACGTGACCTTATTTGGAAATGAAATTATAAATGAATTATAATTCATTTTAAAATTAATATTGGGAACAGATGCACATTTAGAAGAAAGACAATGTAAAGAGACACAAAGGCATATGATGGTTACCTATGAGCCAAAGAGAGAGACAGTGAGAACAGACATTTCCCTCATAGTCTTCTGGATGAACCAACAGCCCCCAACCCTGCCTCCTGATGCCTTAGTAATGGACCTCTGACTCCCAAGAACTATAAGCCAGTAAATGTCTAAGTTTTCAGTCTATAGAATTTTGTTACAGAAATCAAAGCAAGCAAAAATACTAGTTAACTGTGGGGCCTTCAAGAAATATGTTTATAAAGTGAGATTTGCATGCCTGGAGAAGATGCCTCGGCACAGAGCGTGAGCTTCTTCATGCCTGAGCACACAGGCACACTTGCTAAGGTTGGCAGGGTAATCTTTTTTTATTAAGACAGTCAGAGTAAGTGGCTCCCCAGGGTTGGTGCACTAGCTCCATTGTGGCATGACTTTTTCTGGGGAGATGTGAATAAATATAGTCACCACAGATAGAGCATCGACAGATTGAAGAAATGATTCCACCCAAATCAAGAGGATTGACCACAGTGAGCTTACAGCGTAAATTATGGGAACACAGCTGAGGAGTTACTTACAGGAGTACAACTCATTCAAAGGCAGCCACGTTATTAAGAAACCAGCACAGATAATGGAAGCTGCAGCCCTGTGTCTCTTTGCACAACTTGAAGACAACTCAGTCGGGATCTATTCCAAGCATTGTTACATTGTTACGTTGTTTCTGCTGATATAACCATGAGGAGGGGCCATGTGAATATTTTAAATTGTATTAATTAATTAATTAATTTGTGTGTGTGTGTGTGTGTGTGTGTGTGTGTGTGTGTGTGTGTGCATGTGCTACAGCATGTATGCAGAAATTGGAGGACAAGCTCTGGAAATCAATTCACTCATTCTGCCATATGGGCTCAAGGGTTTAAACTCAATTTTCCAGGGGTAGCACTAAGAACTTTTATCTGAGACACCATCTCACAGATTTGTCTTGGGAATCTTTGAACTTTCTACCCATAACATTGTACTGTTCTCCACACAGTGTTCCCTCAGATCAAGTGGCACGCTTCATGGCAAAGGAGGTATAATAATAGACACAAGAGTCACTGATATTACCATGTAACAAATGACTCAGTATTAGCATGCCTAATAGAATAGTTTATTAGGCTTATCTAAGATATCATTATGAATGGCATCACACCATGAGTTTGTATCGATGTCTCATGGGACCCAGCAAACAAAGAGATCAGATTGTATCAGACTGAATAAGAATGGCCCCCATAGGCTCATATATTTGAGTGCTTCATCACCAAGGAATGGCAATATTTGAAATGGCAAAAAAGATTAGAAGGTATCTTCCTCCTCCTCCTCCTCTTCTTTCCTCTCTTTCTCTTTCCCTTTGCAGATCAAGATGCAGCTCTCAGCTACTGCTTCAGCACCTGCCTACATGCTGCCATGTTCACTGACATGATGAAAATGAACTAAACCGCTGAAACTGTAAGAAAGGCCCCAAATTAAATGCTGTTGATGGACACTTAGGTTAGTTTCATGACTTAGACATTGTGACTAGTTCTGCCATAAACATTGTTATGCAGCTGTCTCTGTGAGATGTTGGTTTAGCGTCTTCTGGGTAAATATACAGGAGTAATATAGCTGATTTTTGAAGGACTTCGTAGTGACTTATGTAATAGTGTCTGTGTTTACATCCCCACTAGAAGTGAACATGGATTTCTCTTTCCTCTACATCCTTACTAGTACTTTTCATTAGTTTTCTTAATGATTGTCATTCTGATGACAGTGAGATGGGATCTCAATGTAGTCTTAATTTGTTTTTGTTTTCTGATGACAAGTGAGGTTGAAAATTTTTTTGTGAATTTAATGGCCATTAATATTTTATCATCTGAGAACTGTCTATTTCATTAGCCAACTTATTAATTGGATTGTTTGATTACTTTGTAGTTTAAATTTTTTTTAGAATAATTTTCATGATAAACTTTATTATAAAGATATGTGTCTAATATTTTTATTTTATGTGTATGAATGTTCTGCCTGCATCTCCATGTATGTCTATGCACTGTGAGTGTGTGTGGGGGGGGTGGCACATCTGTGCATTATGTGTCTTTGGGTCAGAAGTCAACTTTGAGTGTCATTCCTCAGAAGCCATCCACATTGAGTTTTTGTTGTCATTGTTATTTGGGGGGGGGCAGGTCTCTTATTAGCATGGAACTCATCTCCCTCAAACATACCTGATTTACACCTTCAAACTTCTGCCTAATTTGCTCTTTATACAAGCACATTTTTTTGCCTGTCTTTGCTTTCCCAGTTCTGGAGTTACACACACACACACACACACACACACCACCACCACCACCACAACCACCACCACCACCACCACCACGCCTGTTTTCTTTTTTTCTTTTTCACTTGAGTATTAGGGATCAAATTCAAGGCCTAATGCTTGTGCAGTAAGCACTTTACCAGCTGAGCCATCTCCCAAGTCCCATATGTTTCATTCTTGTACTGAGTTCCTTACATTACTCTGTGCACGCTTGCTCCTAGGACAACAGAAATGTTGGAGATAAGAGTAGCCCTTAGGAGTCAGGATGAGCTTTGCATGGCAAGCACGGCTGTGTGACATAAGGCCTGGGAGTAGAAAGCAGCTTAGGGTGTGGGGCAATGTTTCTTGTAGTGATGGAGAAAAGTATGCTTGAAAGGTAACAATATTTCAGCCTCAGAATCTGGGGCTGGAATGGCTTGAGGTATGGGGAAAGTAGAGATGGCAGGACCAGGACACTCTTACTAAAAGAAGGTAAAGCTTTAGAGAAGAAAGGACAGAATGAACTATAAGATCTAGGGAATATATTAGCTATCTGCTGGGGAGAGAGCAACTCTATCTCCCCTGAAACTGGAGAAAAAGAAGGGAAAGGGGGCAAGAAAGTCTATGGGGATATGGAGGAAGCTGGGAGGATGGAAGCCTTTAGATGAAGTTTTTGTCTTCTTCACAAACCCTGAGCCGTGGCTGCTGCTGGTATACTTAGGGTGAGCAGGAGGCTAGGACTAGAGAGGGTTCATGGGGAAGGCTCAGGGCAGTTGCTGTGGGGAATTCCAGAGGGATTAAGTTGGGAGTAACACCTGCCCTACCTGCCTATAGGGATAGACATCTGCAGCCTTTGCACAGAGTCTGTGAATGTTTGACTGCAGAGTTGGTGCTCTAATTGCAAACAGAATTGTAGCAAATGTAAGTATACCCTCCATTTAACCCACATGTAGCTTTCCTTCCTAGTGTACCCCCTCAAGTGCACCCCCTTTCCACCTTCAAACTTCTGCCTAAATTGCTCCTCATACAAGCAACAACTGGTCTTAGATCCCCCAAGCCACAACCCACATTCTTCACATCGCAGTCCAAAGCCCCACCTCTAAGAAGCTATCTTTGTGATTAATACCGACCATTCTCCAACCTCTCAGTAGCAGCCTGAGACTGTCCCTCTTATCCAATGCACTCCTGTAACTTTTGCAGCTTTCCAAATTTAGCCAGGGCTAGAAGACAGTAAGTGCCTGTCCTAGGGCTCTGTTAGAATGGCATTTCTAAAGGGCAGAGCTGACCCCACTTTCTCCTCCTGACCCTTTTTACTTCACAGTAGGCAAGCAAAACATCTCTGTTTCCTTGAAGATCAGTGGTGTCAGAGAGCCCCAGGCCATTCCAGGGCTTCTTAAGATTAGTCATCTTTAGAAAGTCAAGGGAAGGCTTCAGTTTACACAGGAGACCCATGCAGAACTTTGTGCATATGGGTACAAGTGCATTTCTGCACAGTTTTTCTAGATAGAAGTTCCATGACTTTTGAGGGAGATCTTCAAAAACTTATATAATTTTCCAACCTTTCTTGATACAGCTCATCTTCAGTCAAAAATCAAGTCTAGATCTTCAAATGTTTGCTACTTCCATGTGTTTAGGCCACCATCAAAAAGTTTTGGTTATAGATATATGTCCACTGAATCAGAATCCAATCTATTATCTATAGTATCCCATCAAAAAGATGAAATTAACAGGAGGAAACCTCCAGGTTTATGACTCTTATGAAAATTAATAAATTTGAACCTGTTGAACTCATAAGGCCTTTAAAAATCTGTCAAGGACAATATTTCTTGAAATGTGTTCTACAGTATGACTTTTATCTGATATGAATATCTATTCAAAGAAACAAAGATCCTGACATCAAAACTAATTTGGAGGTATAGATTAATTAGTTGGGGGAGTGCTAGCCCAGTATATCAGGTCCCAAGTTCAATTGATCAAAATAAGAGCTAGGAGGTTTAAATAGTGTTATAGTTCTGTTTTCAGCAAGACTTCTTAGGACGTTTCCTTTCAATACATGCTTTGAATTTTCTGGAGATATAGTAAACAATTTGTCCTAGTTATAGTTACAAAAAATTCCTTTGTAGAATGTTAGGTAGAAGTTGAGATTCAAAGAATTGTCTTGTCTGCAGGTCTAATTCAACTTACCTAATTTACAAAGGTGACAATAGAATTCAAGAAGTGACAAGTTTTATCCAAGCTCATTGCAAATGCTCAAGTTACTAAAGGTGAAAAGGGGTGGTTCCAGAGTCTCTCAGAAAGGGTGTTGTCCAGTGCAAGGTTATATCGAGTGTAATTCCAGGATCTTCCCTTGGATATTCCCTGGGATCTTGTTAGAAACTTGGTGTTAGGCTCATTCCTCACCATGCCAATCTAAATCTGCATTTGAATCAGCTTATTGGGACATTGGATGACACATTCAAGCAAGACAAAGGTGGTATCACTTATTTATTTCCAGTGTTCTGTTGTCTAGGCATACATGGGAAGCCACTCCAAGAGATTTTGGATATTCTATTTAGTCCTTATCTAAGCAGAGAACTCATCTGGATTTAGAAGCCTTTTTAGGGACAAGCAAAGAGTGAGGCATGTCTCCCTCCTAACTTGTCCCTACCTAAGCTGCCAGGCATGCATTCTATGAACAGACATGCCTGTATCCCATGGGTATGCTACATACAATTGGGAAAACCTATTCTTGCTCCCTGAATCAGGCAGGGTTCTCCAGAGAAATATACAGATACATTTAAAGGAAATGGTTTGTACAGTTGTATAGCTAGCATGTTTGAAATTTATAGAGCAGGAGGCTAGCTGGGAACTCAGACATGTATTGATCCTTTAGTTCTGAGGCAGATTTTCTTCTTCTTCAGAGAACTCAGGGCTTATTTTTAAAGTCTTAATTGTATCAGTTAAGAATAGCCAAACTGCTAAGGGGAATATCCCTTTTGTAATGTCAACCAGTTGTAGATACTAACAAAACTATAACCATTTCACACTAGTGTTTTGATGGGTTCATTGGGTACCTTGACATGACTAAATTGAGACATAGACCTGACCATCACACTCATGTCAACATTACAGTAACCCTACAACTAGTTCCATTTTCCTGTTGATGAAATTGAGGTGCTCAGAGGGTAAGAAACCCACTTAGGGACAGAAGCTAGCCAGAGACAAGGGCAGAACCAGGATATAGATAGCAGGGCTTCAAGTGGGTCTTGCTACTTGGCCAGGCTATATGTACAGGTGACATGGCCACCGATGGCCAAATGCCCAAGGGTGGTCACACCTGGAATCTGGTTCTGGACTTAGGGACTAGTACACTTCCACATGCCAAGGTCTTTGACAGATGATAAAGTCAGCACAGACTTGACATCTATCTGGGCAGTAATTCTTCCTACCCAAGGAAGCTTATTAGATATTGTCTGGGTATGTCTATGCAGTCCTGTTGGATGGATGAAGTAAGTAGTCTCACTGCAAGTTTGAGAAATGAATTCTCCAGATCCTATGCTCCAAGACTGCCAATGCACCATCTGAACATCATTAACACCAGATTCCTTCCCAAATACATGCCCACGTGGATGCTAACCTAAGATTGTGGGGTACTGATTTTTAAAACATCTTCCATACTGACAGCCAGGTTAGCCTATAAGCAGCTATACTTTCATGGGGGTCTAAACTTAGATGAAGTCAGGCTGAGAAGTGATGATACTTCTGACACTTTGGGCCTGATATGAGACTCTCAAGAGAAACTATAGTATGGTAACATCCTGGAAGACATGACTAACATCAAATTTAGAAAGAAAAACTGGACTGGGCAAGTCAATTTGGGTAGATTTGCACTGGAAATCTCAGAAAGATAAGATGAAAAGCCTGGGTTCTTGTTCTTGCACTTGACCCACTGGGCTTCCAAATGATGACTCCTTAGATTATACACAGGTCTCTGCAGAGTAGCAGACAGTTTTTCATAAATTATTTATTTTTCTATAAATTCTATAAATGTAGTCATGTGGCAATTCTTAGACTAATTGTTGGCTGTATGCTAGACATTGGAAGTGGAATAGTGACCAAGGTCAAATTCATTGCTGTTTTTCTGATGTTTGCTATATAGCAGAGAACAGAGACTAGAAACAAAAACTTCCAAGAGTAGAATATGGAAGGAGGAATGTTTCCCAGTCTAGGGGATTCTACTGCAGCTCTGAAGGGGAGGGGCACCACATACAGAGCAATGGTTAGAACAAGATGCAGGAGGGACATTTGAGCAAGGATGTCCTATTTCTCAACTATGGGCTTTATATCTCTCTGATATCATTCCATTATTTCTCCCCCTATTTTTATCTACTACCAACTGGGCTGCTGAATTTTTTTTTAAATCATTCACCCAGAGGACTTATCCAGTGACCAAATTCTACACTGGCTTCCTTCAGTGAAATTAGGCATCAAAATCAAAGCCCTTGGCAATTTAGAGAGAAGGCCATACCATGAACAACTAGAGAAGCTAACCGACCAAACTTGGTTTTCTTATCTCCCTACCAGATAGATGCTGCTCCTGGGATTCCCAACACATGTAATTGGGGCTAGATCAGGGGAACCCAAAAGGGGAGATGTGTAGATATTGTGTTTAGGTTTGAAAGAAGTGGGAATTGAATCAACCAAATTTGGGTCTTTCCTATGTTCAAGCAGCCTGTGTTTTACAAGTTAGGCAAGTGAAGTTTAGGGAAAAAAAAAAGAATGTGACTTCTCCAAAATCATTTGGTTTTGAAGGGTTTGGAAGGAAACAGGACCCTGCATTTAGTGTCCCCAGTATAAAGTTGTCTGGAGAACATGAAGGAGTATTAGTTAGAAAGAAGCAGCAAGGGTGCTGATTCACTGGTCTCCATGCACTGAGTTAGGTAGTCTGTATTGAGATGATCCCTGGAAGGTTTTCCAGGTATGGACAGAAATGTTGCTCATGACTACAGAATTCAGAGTTGACATGCCACCCCTGAGCTCTGGTGTGACGCTTCCTGAAAATTAACTTGACATATATTTTGATATGACAGCCAAGGTCCTTTAAAGGTTAGCCTTACATCCTATCTATCTCTGTAGTAAACACTATGGGATTGTCTCAGGTCATCTCTGGGACCTCCTAGAATGAGAGAATTGGTGGGAACTTCTACATTCCAACAGAAAACCAGAAAACTCAGGATGGAGCTGTGCCTGAAGACACTTACCCTGGGCTAGGTTCTTGTGCCTTTTCTGCATGGTATCCAGGCTTTATGCGTTTCTGTAAAGTAGGGCCCAGGCTCTGCTGCATCCCCAGAATTTGGAGCAGAGTCCACAACTGTTCCCAACTTTCTCATGCTGTAACCTATTCACGCTTCTGAAGCACAGAATTTATTCTTCTAGCAGCTCACCTTGTTATCTATTCTACACCAGTAGCAGGACACTAAGATCCATTTTGTGATTGGGCCCATTTCACACTTTCTGTTCCTCACATGTGGAATAGGCCGACTTCATGACCCTGGTACTCTAACTTTCCTGTAATTTTGAATAAGGAGGTCAGCCCCTTGCAAGAATTGATGGCCTATTGTCACTACCCAGAAATTCTCAGCAGTCCATCCTAAGTTGTCTGGACCATTCCAGGGCTAAATTTGGCAAGTGAGGAATCCTAGGAATCTTTTGGGCTCTCATATTCCACCTTGTTATTTTAGGGTCCAGGGAAGAAGGGGTGGAATCTGTGAAATTTTATCCCTAGCTTCCATACTGGGACTGAAGGAGGGGGGGCTTTTCCCCATCCTAACTGCAGCCTTCTCCTTCAGCACCATGGCCACTAGGGCCATGAGAAGTTTCTGGTATCACAGAATACCAGGAGCATGTGCTGGGGGCTTCTGAGCCCCTCTGCTGCCATGGGCCTTCTATGGTCTTTAGCTCCTACTTTTATGGAATATAGGGAAAATTTCAAGGACAATCTGGTTTGTCCATCTCTGCTCTGGTCATATAGACATCTACTTTCTACAGCTTGCTCTCTGACCCTGTTCAACTTCATCTAGACTCCCTTGCTTGACTGATCTTCTCCAGGTCCTTGGTGGACATTCAATAGCAAGCTAGGAAGAATGAATGGATTATGTATGGTGTTCCTGCAGTATGTTTCAATGTTATGGCAAGACTAGAATCCCCATTCGAGACATGCTGCATTCCATCAAAATCTCTGTGTTCATGCAAGCCAGGCCAGAGGCCTGCCTATGCCTAGTGATTCATCTCTTACAAAGTGGCCCAATGTTACAGGTTGCTGAGTGAGTCACAGGCCCATTTCTGTCTAGAAGAAGTGCCTTCCCTGGGATGACTCAGAACAAAGCCCAGTTCTGTGTCTTCCGCTAACCTGTGGGGAATGAAGGACCTGCCATGGCTCCTTATGGACCCAATGGGAAAGCTCTGACAGCTTCCATCCAAGCCAGCCTGAGACCAGGGCAGTTGCTTCAGAGCTGCATCCTGTACCCTTGCACTAGAGAGACACCATCTTCACCAGGAGAAACTGGAGAATGATTTTGAGTGACCCATGGCAAGCCTACAGAGTCACCCAGAGGAAATCTCCCACCTGGCTTGGCCCTAAGCTTGCTACTTCTGAGGGTCTTGGATAAGCTGCTGGGTCCTCCCTGGCCCACTGGCATCTTGGAAGGCTAATCACAGGACCTGGCATATGGGATACCAGTCTCTTGAAGGAGGCTGTCCCTTGTCACCTCAACATACCCCTGAGTGTGTTGTACAGGCCAAAGTTGTTGTTCCGGGGAAAGTACTTGGTGATTAAACTGATGGTAAAGACTACTGACTGCTCCATGACTTCTAATCTTGTGGATGAAGAAACAGGCTCAAATGGGTTGTCAGCACCAGCCTACATATAAATTGGGTTCTGGGGTTGGGGGTCCCTTTTCAGTTTAATCCTAGTATCTCAGTGAAGTACTGGAGAAATCTGGACATGGCTGACTAAGAAATGGCAAAAGAGGCAGAAAGTGTAGGATGGAGCAGGGGAGGGCCAGCAGAAGAGATGGGAGGGCAGGTACAATGAGGCACATAGAGGAGAGGGCCTTAGATGTCTTCCAAAGAATTAGAATTCTAGGATTAAGTATAAATTACAATCAATTTCTAGATAAGACATACCTTAAAAGACAGATTGGTAGCTTGCATGTTCATTGCATCCAAACTTTAATTAAATCCTTTAAAAATGAAAAGTGGCCCTGAATTCTACTAATTGGCCTGATCTGGCAAAAGAAGGCCTGTCTAGGACTGCAGTGATTGTGTGTTAATAACCTTTAATTCTGCACTCACATCCAACTCTTCATTACACATTCAAGAAATGTGTGGCACAGAGCCAGTCACCACAAAGTGTAAAGGAATGAAACCTCCACAGACTGTCCCTGGCCCTATCTTGGCCAACTGTCTGTGCCCTGAATTCACTGGGACCATTTAAGGCTATTGTCCTATCCAGGAGCAAAGATCTGGAAGTTCTTGTGTTTGTTGTAGTGGGCACATTGAAGGAACATGGCTGATGATGTGTGGAAATGCTACTTCCCAATGCTGGCAGCATTACACATGGCTTGTGAAGAGCTGGGAGGTACAACAATGGTCTTATCCTTTGTGGTTCCATTCAGAGAAATCAGGGCTTGTGGCCAGTTAGCTCATGAGCTCCATCTCCTTGGCAGGCTACAGTTCTTGGAATAGATATGGGCTTTCTTAGAGTCTCTTCTGTTTAGAGACCCTGGCCAGCTTCTGTCCCTTTGGTCCTCATGTGTACCTATCATTGCAGAGGGTAGGCATCCAATGCTCTTGGGACTATCATCATGCCAGCACTTACACAGTATTCCCAGAGCTATAATCTGCAAGGGAAGACAAGATGTGCTGGGGCTTCTGTGGGAGTAGTGGCATAGAGCCTTATTCCTACACTGTGAAGGCCATTCACTCTCATTTTCAGCTTGGGCACTTCTATGAACTTTGCAGTCGGTGTGGTAAGGGACTGAATTAGATGGAGTGAGGAACTAAACCACTGCAGTTTTCTGATTGTACTGCTCAGTCTTACCAGGAATTGTTCATTGGTAAAAGAAACTAGTCAGTGAAATAGTGTCTGAGTCTTCAAGGAACAACAGGAGATATTCTTTCACTCAACACAAGTGCATTGGATACTATAAGTGGAACCTGTCGGGCAGTCTGACTTGGTAGCTATGGAGACAGAAGTCCTTGAAGTATCATTTGCTAGGTGCTATGAGAGCACTAAGTACAAAGCACTGAGGAGCTAAGACGAGAGGGTGATTAAGTTTTCTAGGGTGCAAGCTGCTAGACAAGTAACAACATCACAGCAGGGAGGTGCTGCAACTGAGCTTTAATGGAGTAGCAGGCTTTCCTAGGAGGAGAATCACAGAGCATAATTGGTCTGAGTACTTACAGTAGGCTGAGAACAAAGCAAAGACCTCTGGTTTTGTCCCTGTTGACCAATTTGACACCCACATGGAGGTTGTGATCACGGTCTGACATCTAGAGCTCCAAATGCCTATCTGGAAAAGGAAAGAGGCAGGAGCACTCAAGAAATCTAGAAGCCTGAAAACTGATAGCCACACACACAGACACACACACACACACCCGTGCACGCATGCACACACACACATGCACAAGTGCACACACAGAGCACATACACATACACATACACACACACATACTTGAGCACATACTTGTGTCTGCCTCAGAATTTATAACTCAAAGGTCTTGACATCCAAAATGATAAGTTTAGAAGTGGAGCCTGAGGAGATTTTAGATGAGACCACTAGAGTGTGGATCTATGATAGAACTTGTAGACATGTAAGAAGAGAGATGAGCCCTCCCTACTTCTGCCTTGGGAAGGCACAGTGAGAAGTGAGCCATTTCAGGACAGGAAGACAGTTTCCACCATGTATTCATTACTCTTCTGTTGTCATGACCAAAATGACTTACAATAGAAGGAATTTATTTTCGCTCACAGTTACAGGTGATAAGAGTCTGTCATGTCAAGGAAGCATGGCAGCAGCAGGAAACATAGTGACAGGAGCAGGATGGTGAAAACAAAAGTGGGGACAGAATGTGCGGTAAGGCTTTAACCTCTCAAACTCACCTCCAGTGACATGATTCTTCCAGCAAAGCCATGCCTTCCAAACCTCCCCCCAAAAAGCACCATCAACAGGTGACCAAGTGTTTAAAATGCCTGAGCCTATAGGGGGACATTTCTTGTGGAGACCACCATAAAACAGGAAGCAAATTTTCAGGCACCTCACTCTTGGGCTTCCTAACCTCCAGAATTGTGAGAAATGAATGTTTGTTTTTCAGCCATTCAGTCTGTAAAATTTTAACATTTATTTATTTATTTATTTATTTATGAACTTATGCATGTGTGCATATATAGATATATAGGGACATGTATAACACACACATGTACACTTAGGCATACATGCATCAATGTTTATATATGTACATATGTGAAGATATGAACAGATTGGCACTTCCACAGTTGTGCTCAGAAACACACTCAGATGCACATCTCCCCACAACAAATGCTTATGCACAGAGATGTGCACACAAAGCATATGCACAGCATTGTGTGAACTCATCTTGGGGAAACATAAGCAGATAGAACATAAATAACAGAGCAGACCAAAGATTCCATCTAAGACCAACTTGACAATAATGAGTTTATTGAGCTTACTTAAAAATATGGACAAAGAGGTACTTGGGCAAGTTTGTGTGACTCCAATGTAGCTGTGTCACCAAAAGTCTTACCCTACCAGATAATTTTCTCAGAGCTGCATAGGTGGAGAGCACCCTCCAGCTAGCTTTCCACACTCTATTACTTTAGCACTTCCCAGGACCACATGTAGCTTGAATAGAACTACATGGATCTTACTAGAAGGTATACGAAGGTGTTGCTAGAAACTCAGGTGAGGGTCTAATCTCCCTTCCCAACCACTCCTTCTATAAAGCAGCACCAACAAGTTCAAACTTGACTGGCTCTTTTGGGTAGTCAGAACCGCTCTTACCAAGATGGTCAAAGCTGTTATGCTTGGAAACAGTGTTCTGCAGCACATGGCTACCCCTCTTCCATGATACCACGAATCTTTATGCTCCTGAGAAATTAAATGCACCATGAATAGGAATAAAGTCTAGATTAGACTCTCAGTGTTCTAGTCACTGCAGACCCTGAGAGGTTCACAAAGGGCATGGAAAATCATCTTTTGGGACTTGTAGATAGGACATCCATTCTTTAGACAGATCAAAATCCATTCTTTCCTCTCCACTTGTACTTCCCCATCCCCACTGGCCCTGCCCTGAAGTGACAGGAAAGGGACACATGATGAAGACAAGGCAGCAGTGGCAATCCTAGAGTAAAGGGAGGAAGTCAACCTTAAACCTTGCCTGTGGGAAAGGTTCTGCATATACATGTGTGCACGCATCCATGTGAGGTTATGACTGGGATTGTGAGTGTGCATATGCAAGTGTGTGAGAGCATAACTGAAACTAATATAAACCAGGAATGAAGACAGATACTGATCCACAAGGAAAAGATCCAAGGTGGCAGGCACGTCATGAATAAGTAGAAACTGGGCTTTGATCTGAGAGGTAGTATTACCTGGCCCATACCCAGGACTTTCTGCTTGCTGCCTGTATCAATTTCTGGGTCTCCCAAGCTTCATTTTTAAAATGGGATCAATGGGAAGTACTAGCAGACTGGAATCCTGCCAGGCATGCTAGCTTCATGCCTCTGGCTTGGGGAAAGTCCATTTTTGCCTCTGCCATAGTCTTTCTATGCCCCTAGAACTTGTGAAAAAGAAACAGATAGCACAATACTACGTCTCTAAAAGAGAGAAGAGTAGATATTGAGGTATCCGAAGTGTCATTATATCCATTTCATTTCATAAAAGTTGCACAGATATACCACATGCCAAATCTGCCCCCATGCTATGGATAGGGTATGGACACTTGGGTAGGGGGCATGATCAAAGTGTGCCCTGTCTTTGGATGCTGACATTTTAGCCAAGGAGCTAGGTTAGATAGAGCTGACTCAATAACTATGTCATCTCTTAGGGTCCTCTGGCCCTGAGGCTTCTGAAGGTGGCCTCAGTAAGATACCTCAGGCACACCCAGAAAATCCAGGTTGTCACTCCTTCCATGTCCAGAATGGTGATTTATCCCATTTACAAAGTCATGTTTGCCACAAAGCCCTCCATCCCCACATCTGGTACTAAAGGCACTGACCTTCTTATAACAGGGACACAAGAGTGTGAGTGTCAGTAGCAGGGGTGTCAGAATGGAAACAAGAGGCTGGAGTGATTCAAGGAAAAGCTGTGAGCCAAGGAACACAGGTGGCCCCTAAACACTGGAAAAGGAGACGAAACAGATTCTGCCTTCTAGCCTCCAGAAGGAATGCAGCCTGCTAGTGACCTCATTTTAGTTTAGTGTGACCCACTTCAGACTTCTGTTATGCAGAACAGTAGAGCATGAATGTGTGCTGCTTTACGCTACCAAGTTAGTGGTAATTTGCCATGGCAGCGTTAGGACACTGATACAAAGGAATTGGCCGTTAAGCTCTTACAGGTGTTTACAAATTGTCTCATTTGGTTCACAGAACTTTTCTTGTGGCTTTCAGGAGCTCTTATTTTAGAGGTCATTTTACAGATGAGGCTCACTGAGGTACAGTCTCTAGTTACCAAGCACAGATATGTTAGCGCAATGACCATATGTGATGGGCCTTCTGGACTCTGTGCCCTCTGCTACCTAACAGCCATTGAGAAGAATAAGTTGCTGGGATTGGAAGGCAAATTTACAAAGGGTGCTTCTAGTACAAGGGAAGAAAGGAATTGATCTCAACCAATGTAGATTCCTTTGAGATCACTGACTGTCTCAGAAGCCCAAGGCTCAGTTAGTATCATTGTTCTCTAATGGTTGCTGGTTTCAGCAATGATTCAGTTTATAACGCCCCTTTTTTGATGCTATCCCAAGCTTTGCCAAGATGCCTCTAGGTGTAGCATCCACAGAACTGTTGAGACTCAGAAGTGTTTCTGCCTCATCTTATTTCTTGAAATCAAGGATTTCTTGAGCATCTGTGCTCCAAGAACCCAGAAGACCTGACAACTGAGGCCAGAGCTTTTGGTAAAAGTCGTCTTACTGGGTCACTGTCATATTGGTAGATCCTAGGACTCCAAATTTCCAGCAGCTGGCTCTCTCTGTTGGATAAGATCACTGGTCCTGATTTAAGAGGTATAAATCCAAATAGACCTGACTCAACAGCAGGTGCAAGCAACACCTAATTAACCTACTAGCATGGTAGCCATCATTACAAAGTGAATTTCTTCACTGACCCTTGAGAGACCCATGCCAGCTTGATCCAAGAGGCCCAAATACTTGGATTAGCACTGATGAGTGTCCAGCTTGTAACAAGGGTGGTGCTATGTATATCATCTTTACCTTTATAGGCTATCTCTAAGATATATCTAGAGAAGTGCAGGTTAGTGGCAGAGAAAAGGTTCACGTGCATCTGTGTCCTGTTCTTTCCTCTTGCTACCAGAATTTTTCTTTTGGGCAATGATAGCGATTTCTTATAATGCTATTTAGAGCAATGACCCTATGAAGGTTACAGTGGCTCTGGTCTCCAGCTGTAGTTTTTTTTTTTTTTTTTTGAAATTTATACTGACATTCCCAGAGTGGCTGGGACCTGGCTGGGACCTTCCTGGACTCTTAGACCGGAGAGGCTTGGTGCTGTGAGAGCCAGTTCTACTAGCTCTGTCTCCCTTTCACAGCCTTAGCTCCATCCTCAGGAACCTCTCAACTCCAGCAGATCCCATTGCTAAGCAGAATGGGAGTGGATCCTGTTCCATCAAGAACTCACAGTCTGGTGAAGAGGATATGGGGAGAGATGAGGCCTTCCAGGAGACACGTACTACCAAGAATTGTGAATTATGGTTGCAAAGCCTTCAGCTGCTGGACAGAACTCTGTGAGGCAGGTTGTGTCAACCCATTTCACAAGTAATGAAAGCTAGGCCAAGGGCGGACTGCCCAATGCTGTTCAAATAAAAAGGAGCTGATCCGTGCTGAGAGTCCCAAAGGTTGGTACAAAGCCCAGTGCTGTCATTACCCTCTTGTCTCAACTGCTTGAGATGTCTTATCCAGATTCTCCTTTGGGAGATAGCATATCTTGGTTTCTGATTGACCTGAAATATATTTTTCTTCTCTCAACCAGTTGTCTGTAAACACCTTTTTCCCCCTGTGTAGCCCAGGCCGACCTCCTGCTTTCACCTCTCAGGAGCTGAGCTTATTGATCTATATACCATCCATCATTCCCCGGCCTAATCATGTGGCTGCTTGCCTCCTTCCCCCCTTTCTCTCCCTCCCTCCCTCCCTCCCTCCCTCCCTCCCTCCCTCCCTCCCTCCCTCCCTCCCTCCCTCCCTCCTTCCCTCCCTCCCTCCCTCCCTCCCTCCTTCCCTCCCTCCCTCTCTTTCCCTCCTTGCCTCCCTCCCTTTCCCTTCCTCCCTTTCTTTCCCTCCCTGCCTCCCTTTCTTTCCCTCCCTGCCTCCCTCCTTCCCTCCCTCCCTCCCTCTCCCTCCCCTCCCTCTTCTCTCTCTCCCTCCAGTTTTTGTTTTTGTAAGTGTTATTTTTATGTGTTTGAATGTTTTGCCTGTGTGTGCATGTCTGTTCATCAGTTTCATGCCTGATGCACATAGGGAAGAAGAAAGCTTCAGGTCCAATGGGACTGGACTTACAGATGGTTGTGAGCCACCATGTAGGTGCTGGGAATCAAACCTGGGTCCTCTGTAGGAAAAACAAGTGCTCTTAACTACCGAGCCATCTCTTCAGCAGGTGTAAACCCCTTCTTAAATGAAGTTGGAGGCTACTTCATAAGAACAATCTTTAAACAAGACATTGGGATATTGGACTTTTCTGAGTATGCTCCATAAGCAGGATCATTTGTAGCATCTCAGAAATTCACATTTCTAGTTTGTTCCCTGCAAGGGCTGAAGCAGAGATTCTGGGAGTAAGACCAGCCAAGACTGGAAACATATTTGCGGGCCTGATGCAAAATTAAATGTTGGCTTCCATTTTTTGAAAAGAAAAAAAAAACATTAGGAATGTCAAGATGTCAACAGCAGAACAATAAACCAAGTGTGGGGCCAGCAAAAGCACAAGGCTCTGTGTGATCGCCCAGGTGACTGACTCATGTTGTCAGGCTTCTGCCTGTCAACTGTGTTGCCACAAGCACTTCAAGTGATTCTGATGTCTGCTGAAGTGTGAAAACTGCTGCACTAATGCTTTTTCAATCTTAACGTGAGGTCTGTTTGCTAAAGAAAGTTATCAGAAATAGAGACATTAGCAAAGGAGAAAATTAATTTATAAAAGAACAACAAACAATCTCACTACCCTGCACACTACCTTGTAATACCCTTTATAAGGTTCCCTTATTTTATTAATATTATTTTGTGGTATTAGAGATCAAATCCAAGGCCTCCTGCATGCCACTGAGCTTCCCTCCAGCTCCTACAGTTAGCATTCATGGTAGCTACACAGCTGTACCACATACCCTTGGTCCCCATATCCTCTGCTCCCACTTTCTACTGTACTACAATGGCAAGCTGTTCACCTTTTCCCTGTCAGTTGCCCCAGCTTCCAGCCCTAGAGCTGCTTAACTGGAAACATGACTGTTCACTAGAGCATCCTTTGAACTGGTAATCACTCTTTTCTTCCATGACCTGGGTAGAAAGAATTCAAGGGACATCCAACTGTGTTCTTAGGAGGTCCCCAAGGCAATTTGATCTCCAATTTTCCACAGTAGTAACATACTTAGGAACATACACTGAATTGCCATTTCTTATATATTCCTTTTCAGTATTTTCCCTTAATTTCTCCTTTCTTTCTCCTGGGACTACTTTAAAAGAAATCTGTCTTGGACTCCTTTTGGGCTTCCCACACTTGTTTTATCTTGATATCAATAATGCTTTTTTTTTTTTTTTTTAAAAAATTGAAGTCAACATTTACTTTTGCAAAAGTATTATTATTATAAGTATTATTATAAGTATTCATTATGTGGGAATGAAAGCTAAGATAATTGTCTTCCAATCAAGTAGATAGAGTACTACTGTTTGGCCATTCCTATATGGCACACATTGGGTTGAATCCTGGTTTTTTTTCCTGTTTTGTGGAGGTATATTATTCCTGGCATAAAGATTTTCTGTATGTAGGTGAATTTTCCAGCACAGAATCTCTCAGAGGTAGACTGCATTTGTCAAGATGTTGAGAATTTTTAGCCAGGTATGATTATAGTCACCTGTAAGCCAAGCACTGGGAAAAATGAGGTCTAGTCCAGCCTCAGCTACAGAGTGAGTTCCAGGCTAGTCTTAGCTCCAGAGTGAGCCTAAGGTTTCTTGACTGCCTTCTTTGTGATTGTTATTGTATGTAGTGCTCATTCAAGTGCCCCACTGCACATTCTATGAACTGTGTTGAGAGGGCCACCACACCAACATGCCCCCATTCAAACTGACTTCAGAAATGTTAAATTCCTCAAAATTATACTGTAGGAACTCCCAGGACCTATTCTGTACCATGCATGGTGGTGGTGGTGGTGGTGGTGGTGGTGGTGGTGGTGGTCTCCAAATCAAAACAGATTGCAAGGCTACCCCACCTAACTTGACCTCAGAGAACCTTAATTTGAAACCTTGCTTGGGTATTCTTAAGGTCCTTGGGGATGCAACCTCTGAAAGCCATGGAAGCCTGGAGTCCTGTGCAGGTAGGCAAAGCAATGCCAGGCTTGATTGCAGCATGGTCAAGTCAGTAATGCTGGAGGGGGAGTAGAGGGAGGGTCATCGCCTTCATCTCCAAGCCTGTTTTCTGCAGCCTCAGTAATATTCAAGCAAACCTTCTCTTGACAATGCCCCTTAAAAAGCTTCTCGTTTCTTCAGTGCCGAGTCTTGTCATATTTACCACTCCACAGAAACAGCTGGCCTTCTTTTCTGTTCTCATCCACACCTACCCTAGTGATTAACAGCACTTGCACCATTTAGCCTGCAGCCAAGAAAAATAAGGGCCACTCCTTAAAGCCAATCTTTCTACTCACAACCAAACTAAGTGTTTCCAGTAGAGCCTGTCACTTTTCACCAGCAAGAGAAGTGCATTGGCATTGCCCTGGAAGAGGGCTTGTGAGGAGCAGAGCCTTGCTTTGCTCCATACCTGAAGCTCATGTGCAATCTCTGGTTCTGGAGCCTGTTCTCAGAGGGCTCACATTCAAGGAGGGAGGAGACTTATTCAGCAGTTCCTGAAAGGGCTTCACTATGTGGGCTGACAAGGAGGAGTTCAATGTCAAGAAGACAAACATATGGAGATGACATGTCCCTTCTGACATAACTTGCTTCTCCAGCTGAAGGAAAGTCTGTTTGGCCAAAATTTTAGTTGCAGCCTAAGATTTGCAAACCAAGATGAATGTGGGGGATGACTCGTAGCCTCCCAAGGCAGAAAAAAAAAAATCAAAGGAAGGAATCCCAAGGATGGCCTGTTTTTTTGCATACATAAGTATGGTGGCATTCCATGTAAGATCTTCCCTGATACAGCTGCTCATATTTCAGCTATCAGAGTAGCCCAAACATGTGGCCATAGTAGATTTCAATAGGTGCTGTGAAACATATCCACCAGGCTTTCCGAAACATTTCTTGCATTAAAGGGAGAGGTGGCTCTTGACTAGAAAAGAGAGAGAGGAACTGAGCCAGCCAAAAGCTGTGGGCACCAGCCAGAATCCAGGTCTTGCTCCTCACAAAGTGCATGAGGACAAGGCTAGAAGCTAAGCAGGCAGTAGGAAAGCCCCCTTCCAAGCCAGGCCACTTGCAATGGGAGGGCCACTTGAAATGAGTTCTCTGCCTTTGTTTCAGGGAAATGGAGGTGCTATGCAGCTGGTCAGGGAGCTCACTGAGTTCTTGCTTGGCACTATTTTGGAACTGGTATACTGCTGCTTGGAAGGTGGGGGTTGGGAGAGGATGTGCATGTCTAGCTGGCCTTAACGTGCATGATAAAAGGTGTGTTCTGAAATTGGCAGAATATCCTGTTTTATTCATGAAGTACCTGGCTCAAAATAGAGTGAGAGTGCTTACATGTGGATGGCCAGGCGAGCTTGTAAGTGAGAAATAAAAACACTTCAGCCGCAGCATTTCCAACCCAACATCAAATGGGGGGCTTATGTAATTGTCACTTAGTCATAGTAATAAGTACATGACTTGCCAGGCTGATAACAGAGCAGAGGAGGGAGGAGGGAGATTGGCTGAGTGAGAGTGCTATCTCCCAGCTCCCAGGGAAGTCAGGGGCTGCCAGCATCTGCCACTGCTCAGAAGTTGAAGAATTGGGGTTTGGGAGACAAGATGAGCCAGCTCTTCATTCTATCCTGGCTTAAGTGCCCTTGACAGTGGCTGTCAATAGAAAGCCCCGCCTAGATCTCCAAGATCAATCCTTTAGTTAAAAGTAAGGAAGGCAGATCTTCCTTACTGCTGCTGGAAGAGCCAGCCTGAGCGGTTCTCTAAAAGGTGCATTTGCCTAGAAGCAAATCCACTGAAATGCTCTTATTGCCCTCTAAGATGGGTTCTGGCTACGCCCCTGGGGTTTTACCTAATTCCACAGCCATCCATAGACACAATCTAGCACTGAGCCAGAATCTTACTTGTGGTGAAGAGATATTCAGGAATGAAAACACTACAAACCACAGAACCAGAAGAAAATGACATTAATTATACTTTATGGCTCTGAACCAAATTCATTTGTTGATTTAAAATTGAGAGTTAGGAGAGGGAGAAAGGAAAGAGAGAGAGAGAAAAGAAGTGGAAGAGGGAAAGAGAAAATGGAAATTCAATTGAAAACTACAAAACCCTGTGTGGACAAAACTCTATTAATAGCCAGCAGGCAACTCACTGTCCAGAAGAGGATGTCAAGCTAGCATGAGAGCCTCAGCCTCTTGGGCCAGACCCTGCATCAGTCCCGGAGCTGCATGAACACAGGGAAGTCAGTGGCCCTCTCTGAGCCTCAGTGGCCTCAACCCAGACATGAAGAGACCATTTTCCTTCCAGAGGAATACTGCATCATTCAAATTAGCTAATGGTGGTGGAAGTGCCCCAGAAAAGCTCCAGAGAGGAGGTAAGTGCTGCATGAAGGATGTGAAAATGAAACAAAAACAAAACCAGGGAGCAAGGCTACATCACTTTATGCCTCTCCACTTGCAGATTTTATTATATCTGTGGCTAGGAATGTCTCCTCTTTCAGGTCTCAGCATAAACATCAGGTCCTAGGGTAAGCCTTCTCTGGTCCTGATTCTGACAGTTTATATTGATTGTCAACTTGACAGAATATAGAATCACCTTGAACACAAATCTCTGAACATGTCTGTGACGACGTATGGAGATTGTATTAACTGAGGTGGAAATACTCATTCTACGAGGGTTGCAGCCATGGGGCGGAGGTTCTAAATTGAATGAAAAGGAGAGAATGAGCTGGGCACTTGTGGTCCTCACTTGCTCTCTATTTCCTGGTTAGCAATGCAATGTACTTAGATGAGCCATGCTCCTGCCACCATGCTGTCCCACCCTGATAGACTGCATCTTTCAACGTGTAGTACAGAACAAACACTTCCTTTCTTAGGTTGCTTTTGCCAGGTATTTTTGAAATAGCGATGTAAAAACTAGCTTCATTGCCAGGCTAGGCCTGCTTTGTCTTGGTCTCCGTGCTTCTGAAGAACACTTGCTTCTGTGTAGTTTCTATTAAGCTTCACTGCTTTCCTTCTAGACTTTAAATCTCTTTGTTACAGGCTCTTCCTTCTTCACTTTTGAATGCTCTGCATCAAAGTCTAAGCCCAGGTGCTGAGTTGCTGCTCAGTGCATGCTGAATGAATGAATGGCTCTACTACTCTCCACAAGTTTCTACTTTCTCAGTGTCTACATCTGTTAAGTAAGAATGGCAATGTTGATGATCCTAGTGGTATTGAAATAGTCTATTTGGAATCACTTATATTGGATAATTTCATGTCATCTTTGCAACAACATTTATGTAATATCCTGTTATAACCCTTAATTAACCAGTTGGGAAACAGATAACTATTACACAAGCCATCTGGATAACACAGTTTATATGGGTAAATCTAGTAACTGAACCTATACTAACCTTACTGTGGAAGCTAAGGGTCCACTATAGCCTCATATTGCTGGTTGAGACACATTGAACTGCTTGGGATATGAGAGTCCTGTAGATAGTGAGAGAAGAGATTGTAAGGTGTTTTGAAGGTAGAAGAAGAAGAGGTAGCAATGGTGAACCAGGTGGAGGCCAAGGACTTGGATGTGTTGGTAAAGATGGAAGCAGAGATGGTGTACACTTTGGCAGTGATGCTGGTCAAGGTAGTGATAGTGGTAAAGGAGGCTTTTTCTCGGTCTTAGAGTCATTCCTGTATCTTTTCCACCTTTGTCAAAGAGATAATCTGGGAGCTAAAGGAAGCTGAGCAGGAGGAAGTAGAGAGGAAGACTGAGTCCACTCACTGAACCCTGCTGTGTAGAATGTGGGTAGCATATAGCATTTGACATTAGTTGCTCTTTTAGTCTGGGAAGCTTGCTAGCTTGAAGGCTCCTCTTCTATTATGGCTCTCCTCTGCCAAGGTCTATTTCTCTTGCAAATTTATTTTGACCAGAATATGGCAAAAGAAAAAGAGAGAGGAAGAAAGGCTGCCAGGACATGTTTACATTCCCTCGAACCCCAAAGATAGTTTGTCAGAATCTTTGGGGGTTCTTTAGGGAAGAGATTGTTAGGAGAGAGGTCCTGTTGCCCAGGAATGACCCAAAGTAACAACCAAAACAAACAGGAGGGCCCAATTCACAGCTGTCTTTGAGGTCTGCGAAATACAGTTTCCTGAACAGCACGTGTTCGTGTTCCCTTCATACTCTTCTCTCAACCAGCTTTCAGATGGATTTGGATGAGCTAACAACAACAACAACAACAACAACAACAACAACAACCTGACTGCAACAGTTCCTTCACTTCCTACCCTGTCTTCAGAATTGGAGCCTCCCCGCCTCTTCAGGCCTGGTATCTGTGCCCCTGGGTGGAGGCAGCACTTCACTCCACACAAATTGCACTCTGGTCAAGGGACATGCTTTGGGGTTTGCTTTCTACCCCAGGGCATAACAGAATAACCCTTTTCACAATAAGGAACTAACCCACTGACACAGCATCCTCCCTTTGAAATGTGCTGGGGGATCCTATCACAGAAGAAACTTCTAGGAAAGTGACCTCAACCTTACTTACAATGGTGGTGGCCTGCTACCTTCACTTGGATTTCAGTTCTAAAATTTCCACTTTCTTTACTTTGCTACCAGCCAGTGGCAAGCTCAGCTTGGGTGTTTTTCCTCTAATTTTACTCTTTGCATGTTTTTGGACTCATT
The DNA here is from genome assembly GCF_947179515.1 of Apodemus sylvaticus. Taxonomy (NCBI): domain Eukaryota; kingdom Metazoa; phylum Chordata; class Mammalia; order Rodentia; family Muridae; genus Apodemus; species Apodemus sylvaticus. Next base: position 147,427,417 of record NC_067495.1, on the reverse strand, counting down.
TAGATGCTTCACCCTCTTGAACCCTTTCCAGTGGACACACAGACACATTGATGGGGAGAAAGAGTGTCATACGGAGGTGAGGGGGGTGAGGGAGCACTTACAAGAAAGAAAGAACATTCCTTCCCAGGAGGTAGGTCTAATTGAAGGAATCTGAGCTTTGCTTGGTGTGAAAGAGAATGTGGTGCCTGAACTAGGCAATGGCAAGGGAGCATGTTCTTGCTTGGGGTGGGGGTGAGCAGGTGAGGAGAACAATGGAGTTGTTTGCCACATTCCTCAGAGTTAAGTTATACTCTCAGAAGAGGAAGGAAGGAAGGAAGGAAGGAAGGAAGGAAGGAAGGAAGGAAGGAAGGAAGGAAGGAAGGAAGAACTGCAAACAGACAAAGGACGGCTCTGGCTCAGGCCTAAGCCTCCCTGTTCCTTAGAGAACTAAAGTTCTGGTTAGGCCAGTGCATATGCAGCTCTGACTTCAAGTCTGAGCCTCAACAAAAGACCTTACACTTTGCCTCTTATAGTGAGCTCTAAGAAGATCCTTTTGGGGCCTCTCCCAGTAAATGTGGAGAATCAACTGGCTCCCTCCTCAGCTCTGTGGGTTGGCTCTGCTGCTCAGCCCCATCCCTGTGCGCTCATTCTCTCTAAATTTTTGTATCCCAGGTTGGCCTTGAACTAGCTAAATAGGCAAGAATATCCCTGACCTTCGGATCTTCCTGCTTCTATCTGCCAAATGCTGCAAACACAGGCATGCACTATCATTCCTTGAGATTTTTTTGTCATGCTATTTCCTCCCTGGCTCTCTAGACCCATATACCCATCTGGTTAGTAAATCAAATACTACCTCCTTCATGAAGCCCTCTTACATTTCCCTAATGGTAATGAATCACATTCTCTTTTATTTCCAGGAGAAATGTACCTTTATTCTGTGCAGCCTTTCATTCTGTGTACATTCATTTTTTCTAATTACACAAGCATGCTTAGAGGGGTAATTCGTATAAAATCAGTAAAACAAAGAGAATATTTTTATAATCTATAATTCTCCCTTCCGGAAATGCCTGCTGTTAACAATTGCCATCGTTCTGTACAGGAATCAGCTGCTGAATGTAAGTGTACTTATCTTGTTTTTGTTTTCCTAGCCTTCATTTCTTTGAGTGTCCTGAAAGTAAGGTCTCTTGCTGACAAGTTTTTCTTGATTTTCCCTTCAGAAGGGTATTTTGCTAGCTATAGACTCCTGGATGACGGTCCTTTCAAACCGTGCCATCCCTTCTGGCTTCCATGCTTTCTGATGAGAAATGTGCTGCTGTTCTTGTTCCCCTTATGGGGAGCATGACCTTGGCCCTTGTTTCAATTTTCCCTTGGTCTTTACTTTTAAGAAGTTTGTGATTATTTTGGTACATATTAGAAAAATATTCTCTTGTTTGGGGTCCACTCAGTTTTGTGAAAATATAGATGTCTTCCTGACAGCAGATCAAAACGTCTTAGTCGTCACTTCCTCAGGGCCGCATGGTTACTAGTCAGTCACCTTCTCAGGATTTGATGCTGTGAATATTAGTCCTTCACACTGTTTTGAGGCTCTGCTCATTTATTTTTTCAGTAAAAATTTTCTTCTATTTTTTTTTAAATTTTTGACCATGCAAATTTGATTGTGGTCCATTCAAGTTCACTGATTCTCCTGTTGTTTCAAACACATACTGGAGCATGTCAAGAGAAATGCCTGCTTCTATGATTGTGTTATTCAGATAAAACAAAATGTAGTTCCTTTTATAACTCCAATCTCTTCAATAAGATTGTCTATATTGTTATTTGCTTCAAGCATGCTTGTAATTGATTGCTAAATTATTTTTGTAATCATTGTTTTGAAATCTTGTTAGATATTTTCACCATCTGATTTGCTTCAGTGTTTGTAGATTGTCATGACAAGTGATTTGATTATATCTTGGATACTTGTGGTGTTGTACGTGAAACTTATTTTGTTTAAATGTGTTGTATTAAGCCTTATCTGACACATTTTGTTGGGCTAAGGGACTGCTTCTTTGTACACATTCTGGGACACAAGGAGCAATGTGAAAACCCAGAAACCCCATCAGCACACTGTGCTATGGTTGCCATGGTCTTTAGCTAGTCTACTTTCTCCTGTTAACCTTTCAGAGTCTTCCTGTGTTTGCCTTACATATTAGATTATTTTGGCTGAACTTAGAAAAATATAGAAACTCTGAGTCCTATATCTTGTCCCAGCTGTACTTTATCTCTTTAATCCTTAGGACAACATTGTGAGGGAGGTACTAATATTATGCCCATATTTTCAGATTAATTCATTGAGGGTTGAGGAAGTCACATGCATACTAAATGCTAAAACCTGAGCTAGAACTCAGAGCCACTGACTCCTGGTGCAGAGTTTAGTCTGTGACACAAAACTTAGCTTCATATATCCCATATTTTCTTGATGAAGGATAAAGTGTGAGTAGGCCAGGTTGTCTTCAGGCACCCAAAGAGAGGGAGTGAAGAAGGAGAAGAAGAGGAGGAGGAGGAGGAGGAAGAGGGAGGGGGGACAAAAATAGCAGATTTGGTGTCACTAAATATGCTCAAGGTGGACTGGATGAAGGGTATCAAACAAGGGAACATTTGTCCCTAATAGTGGTTTATGTGGTAGGTTCCAGATTTGTTCACCCATGCCATTTAAAGGCAGGGAATGGGAGTTCTCTCATGTTCATGTTTGTGGCCAAAATAGCTCCAATCTGAATCTCTTAGTGGATGGTCCTGGTTAATTAGATGGATGTGGGTGGGCAGATACTAGAAAGAATCATCTGAGTGTTAGTATAACTGGTCTTCTCTTTCTCTTTGTATAATTATAGAGTTGGTGGGTGTCGTGATAAGGATCCAGGGTTGATTTCTGATGTTCACTGTCTCCTTGTGTTCTTGGAGGCCTTTGCTCATTTCTCATCTCCATAAAACTTGATTTCTCAAACCATTATTATCTCTGGTATATAGGTGAGGCCACTGGGCTCTGCAAAAGTGAAGTGGCTTGCTAAAAGCACTACAGCTCCTACATATGCTCTGAGCTCTCCCATGATTGAGAAGCCAGCCCATCAAGGCTTCAGTTCTGAGTCATCAGCACCTAGCTGAGTGCCTGATACAGAGTTAAGGCAGAACATAAGGCAGAACTATCTGTTTTCCTCATAGCCATGACTCAATGTGCTCAGGAGCTAGGAAAGATCTGGAATCACTAAGGAGTCTCAACTCTTGTTTGTGGGCAGAAAGCCTAGAATAAAGAATGAAAATGATGAGGAAAGGAGAAGTCAGCTAACCTTATTTGGAGCTTATTGATACCTACACCCTTGCTTTCATATAGACCACGGGATAGATGGATACAGGATTGCCATTAGCCAGAAGTAACAGTGGCACCTATGATTGACAGATGGGATCTCAGGCCGTCTTCTCGCTGATGTTCTAGGGATTTTTTCTGGTAGATAGGCCCTTAGCAATTGTTCTTCCTGCCTTGTGTGATAGCTTTTGAGTAGGATTAAGCTGGCAACTTCATGCTAATTACAAGGCTTCAATTACAGGGCCTGAGACAGTAGCAGAGCAGAATATCTTCTGTCATATCACTTTAGAGTCATCTGAGCTTATATATGTGCTCCTAAATAGAAATATTGCTGTTGGATAAGGTTCTTAATAAACTGTTCAAAAGTCTGAGCAGGGAGCTTCCCAGGAAACTTAAGAAAGATGATTCGTCTGGCTCTTTTATAACGAGGCTCTGTGTAGCACCCAATAACCTCTGCAATTTGTTGAATGCACATACACACACACACACACGCACACGCACACGCACACGCACACGCACACGCACACGCACACGCACACACACACACACACACACAGAGAGAGAGAGAGAGAGAGGGGGGGGGGGAATCTTTGGTGAGTTTCTCTATGGCAGGACTCTGGTCATTTCCACACATACACAAAAAAGTATCAATCCAGAAACAAAGCACAGGCAAGCTAGGGAGGAAGCAGGTGTGGTGTGGTGAATAAAGGAAAGGATAGGTGGGCACATGGGCAACGGAAAGCTGATGGCGCCCAGGAGTGCCTTGAACCCATCTAGATACATTTCCTCAGAAACAAGAGGGCCAAATTCCTGCCTGGTTTCTCTTGCCCTCCACAGAGTGTTCTCATTTACACTGCTGCTACAGAGCTGCAATGCTTTTGAAGGCAATCATTAGTCTCCAAAGCTCTACTGATCAGCCCTGCCTGGTAAGGTGGAATCAGCTGCCAGCTGCACTGCCCTGCCCCCATGGCCAACTTCCTCAGCTTCCTTCCTCCTCTATTGGGAATGGCTCCTGTGCTCCATCCCATTGAGAATGCTGACATCCTGAAGAAGAGACTGCCCCCAGTTGCTTGCTTCACATTCCCAGTAGTTGATGGTTTAACTGGAGCTGATTCCAGGCTTTTCTTCCCCTAAGATTATGGCCTAGTCTCCACAGTTCCCTTGCCACTGCTACTGAAATCTAAGCTCAATAGCAACGCTGTCACTGTAAGAAAGTCACTGTTATTCCTGATTCTCAGTTCTATTCAGACTCAGTCCAGTGCACCTGGTGGTCTGTTACTGCTGCTGGTCTTAGCTTTTGAAGGGCTTTCTGTATATTGAAAGATGCATACTCCTATCAGCCAAGTGTTTCAGTTACACAAAGCTAAATAACTATTGCTGACCACCCCTTGGGTTTAAGCCTGAACCTCAGTAGGAGGCATAAGATGTTTTCAAAGTGTACTTCAACCTTTAATGACTCTCTCTCTCTCTCCTCTGCCTCTTTCTCCATCTTCTTTGTAGACGCATGCTAGTTTGGAACTCAGTCTCAGGATGACCTTGAACTTGTGGCAATTCCCAGGATCCCAAGTACTAGAATTTCAGGTATGGATCACACTAAGATTTCCGTGATTTAGCCGTAGTAGACTCACTAGGAACCGTATGTAATAAAGAGCTCTGGGTCTAGAGCCACAAGGAGAGATGGTTGCTTGGCTCTAAGCTACCCCCATACTAGGTTTGTGAATTTAAGCAAAGCAAAACACTCCATGAATCCTACATTCTTCACCAAAAATGGGGGTGTGACAGCCCCTACTTTATAGAGTTAATGTGAGAACTAAGGCAATGCCTGTGAGCTTAGGGCCTCCTTGTACCCACCTTTTGAACTTCAGTTCTTGGTAATCAGCCTTAGAAGAGTGAGTGCCCAAGGGTAGACCTCCCAGGGAGAGCTTTAGAGCCAGCTCTAGAGGCCTGCTTTGGAGAAGAGAGGAAGGGCCAAAGCAGGTAGGCTGCTCAGAGGAATGGTAGGGAAAAGAGACGTCAGGGACATTTCTGTGTCAATCTTGTTTCCTCCTTTCTATATAGAATGGGCCAGCAGTTGGGTCCAAACTTGTCAGCTGTCTTGAAACCAATAAACCCCATTGCTTTCATTGTACTCTCCCTAAATAGTAGGTGGGCCAAGGGAATTGCATTCTTAGTCTCAAGCATCTTCATCACTTAACCTGGTAAGTATGTTCTAACCTGGCTTTGGCCTCCTGCAGTTGAAACATATGCTGGGTTCATTTACTTCCTTTGAAGTAGTTTATTGATATGCATCCTCAGTGTTGTAGCCATGTGAGATGGCATTGCTTGACTCAAAATATGTCTGGCTACAGACATTCCCTGACTTAGACTCTGAGAAACTCCTTGCATCTCAGGAGCTACACTGACATTTAGCAGCCCAGGACTTTCAATACTGCTTCTGTGGGTCACTTTCTCTTATACTTCCCCAACAAGGCACATGTGTGTGACACACACACACACACACACACACACACACACATACACACACACACATGCACACACAAACACAAACACATACCCCACCATATATAAGAAGCTTGCCAAATGCTATGAAGAATGTTTCAGGCCTTTAGGATGTCTGGTTTTGTAATTCTTGGCAGGTTCAGGGAGCTAGGTTCTAGCTGGAGGGTCCATTTCATTGGGTGGTACCTCAGGTAGGCCACAGAAAATTCTGCATGTTTTTCCATTCACTTTGATAACCAAAAACCAGACAAATTCCACAAAAACATTTAAGTCAACCCAAGATACCCATGGAAATAGCATAAAATGATAGTTTGGAAGTTAAAAAACAAACAAACAAACAAACAAACAAACAACAAAAACAAACCAACCTCTCTAGGCATTGGCATAGTGATCCATATGAATGTCCCTTATACAATTCAAAAAGGGATTTTAAAAAAAAGTTGGTAACTAGGAGCAATTAGATGAGAAAGACCCTGGGTTATCCAGTGCATCCTCAAATGTAATAGCTTGGGTCCTTATGAGAAAATCAAAGAGACTGAATGAGAGTCATTAGTGGGGATAGAGGCAGATGTGAGTGTAAAGGCCATAATCCAAAGAATGCTGGCAGCCACTAGAGGCTGAAGAGGCCAAGAACAGAACTTTGCATAATCATCCATACAACCCTAACCTGATTGCTTAGAGTTGAGCTCAGGACTCCGGCAATCACCCTCTTGTGGAACCATATGTTCAGTCTTCCTGCCTCTTCTCCAGCGAATGCCCCTCTGTCTGTAGGTTGGAACTATGACTCCTTACCAGGGTAAAATGAATGCTGCTGTAATGCATGTTCTTTTCATTCACAGGGCCTGGAGGCTCAACTGACCTTTGCTTCTGGCCTCAAGCTTCTGTAGACAGGATCATCGGGGTCCTTTGCTCTCTGTTCTCATACTTCTGCTTGACTTCCCATAGCATGGCTCTCTTGCTGAGGAGTCTCTGCCCTTCTATCCAGCCACTTACCTTCTTGCTATCTGCTGCCTTCTTCTCAACAATTCCTCATTTGCCACAAGAACATACTTTAGTATCATCAATGCTAATGTAAGAGCCAGTTTCTTTCTGCTTCTGCCAGGGCTACACATTCCATAGCTGAACCAAGATGAGATCACCATTTTGTAAGCAGCTATCTTTCTGGACACTCTCTGGTCTTGGGCTGTGTCACAATTTGCCTAGGGATCATGAAGAAGACTATGTAGCAGGGTATTGCCAGCAGAATGCTGGGGTTTAGGGAACCCAAGGCTAACCCCATACTTGTCAGTGTTCCCAATGCCACTACCACACTAGCACCATGCCAGCCAGGCAGAGAGATAAAGGATTCTCCTGCTCAATTAATGATTTCCTGAGACACCAACTGTCCTATGAAAGATCAGTATCCTCCTATTCAGGACCTCAGTGAGTAAAGCACTAGTGAAAGAAAAAGTGGGCTCTGAATAACAAAGCTGACCTTCACCTTGTCATTACACCAAACTGACTTTCACTGACCCACTTTGAAATTTTCAGCTAAAATTCCTAAATGTTAAAAAGACATGCTGTCACCAACACCCAGTCTCCTACACAGACACCAGAGCATCCATCAGGAATACTCTCTAATTGCCTTCATTTTACAGAGGGGTTCTGAACCCTAGAGATGTGCCCTGCCTCTCTAAAGAAGGGCAGAACAGAGCTCCAAGCTAGACCCACATTCAAAGCACTTGCCAGCCTGCTGGTTGAGGTGAATGCTGTGATGGTGAATGGTATGATTTCAATAACCACAGCCTACTGCCCTATGGAAGATCAACAGACAGATGTGTGTTTGTGTGTGTGTGTGTGTGTGTGTGTGTGTGTGTGTGCATGTGAAGGCTGGAGATCAGTCTCTGTTGTTGACATTTGTATCTTTTTTTTTTGAGACAGGCTCTCATCCCTGTGGGACTTGTTAAGTACACTAAAGTGGCTGGCCTGTGAGTCCTAGAGATATGCCCAACTCTCTCTTGCTAGTGCTTGGATTACAAGTGTGTATACCCAATGCCCATTCTTTCATGTAGGTTGGTTCAAGTGATCAAACTCAGGTTCTTATCCTTCTGTGACAAGCACTTTGCCAACCAACCTATTTTCCCAGTCCAGCATCCATCTTTTGGAGTCCCAGTGAGAAAATGTCTAGAAAAAAAAGTTCATGGGTAGATTTATGGTTCTTCCTTACTGTTGTAGAGTGGAAAGTGCTTAATTAGAATTAATTACCATTTGTTTGCGAATTTCATATTGGCATATATCTTTCAGTCAAATCGGTCTCAATTGTTGTCACAGTCACTGTGAGTTCATATTTAGAACTTCTCTGTTGGGCTCACAAAGCACTACTTTGTAATCGTCATCAACTATCTCTGGCTCCTTAGCAGGAGCTTCATTTTTCACCCCTTCTTCTAGAAGCTTCTTATACTAGATGGTGACTAGCACAGAGACATATGACTAGTCAGTATGCAGTGAAGAAGAGACTGAGGAGTGACCAGCCCTAAATGGGACATCGATTTCATGGCTCTTTCATATTTTCGAAGCCCTGAGTTATAATTAAAGTTTTCAACTTGGCTTTGAAAGTGGCCCACAAGATGGCAGAGCATTTAGCCTTTTGGTAGCGCTACTGCCATTGATTGCTTCCCTGTGGGGGCTGCTGCTCTGCTTCTGGATGCTTGTATACCTGGCTCTTGGTAGCCCCTGAAGCCTCGAGGCACAGCTGGGGACTTCCTTCCAGGCTGTTGCTCAACATTCTCATGGCCACATATGCTGATGTGTTTTCAGGATCCTTCCCAATCTGGGGTGCCAAATGCTATCATTTATCTACAGGTCTCTTATAGCATGGGATAGGGAGAGATCTCAATTATAATAGGGGCAGAATATAGCAAGATTCTCTCTTCCTTAATTCTGGGAGTTCTGTTTCTAGTATTTCTGGTTCCTTGCAGCCAAGGACACTAGTTCTAGGAAACTTGGCTTAGAGTGTCCAGTGGGGTTCTCATATTGCTCCCTCTGAATTTGTTCTATTTGGCTAAGACTCCAGGGTGAGCATGAAGTTACTCTGCATCACTCATATTTGACATTCCTATCTCATTTCATCTCATCTAGAGCAAGATCACATTGCCAACATGTGTCCTGAACTCAAAACACATGCCCACTAACAGCAATGAAAAGGCATGCCAGGAAGTGCTTGCTGACAAGAGCCTGATATGGCTGTCTCCTGAGAGGCTCTACCAGAGCCTGACAAATACAGAGGGGGATGCTCACAGCCAACCATTGGACTGAGTGCAGAGGTCCCAGATGGAGGAGTTGGAGAAGGGACTGAAGGAGCTGAAGGGGTTTGCAGCCCTATGGAGGGATTAACAGTGTTAACAGGACAGATCCCCCTGGGGCTCCTGGGGACTGCACCACCAACCAAAGAGTACACATGGAGGGACCCATGACTTTGGCCACATATGTGGCAGAGGATGGCCTTGTTGGACATCAGTGGGAGGAGTGGCCTTTGGGCCTGAGGGTGTTTGATGCCCCAGTGTAGGAGAATGCTTGGATGGAGGGATGGAGAATGGGAGTGAGTGGGTGGGGGAGCACCCTCATAGAGATGGAGGGAGGAATGGGATAAGGGGTTTGTGAAGGGGAGGCATGGAAAGGGAAAACATTAGAAATGTAAATAAAGAAAATATCACAACAAAGTCCTTATATAACAGTACTGTGTACAGTAAATATATACAATGAAAAACATAAAGAAATGTTGGTATGGCTGTGCTCCTTCAGGTGGCTCTGGGGTTACTGTGGTTTAAATATGCTTTGGGTGCCCCTCAAAAGGTGCATATAATTAATTTGACACTACTGCAAAGTACTATGGAATTTGTAAGGAGTGGTAGGATCTAGTGGGTATAAAGGAAGATCACCAGGATCTCATCCTTAGAAGGGATTAATGTTGTTCAATGGAGACTTGGATAAATGCCAGTAAAAATAGCAAATGCATCCTTTCCCTTTTTTCTCTGCTTTGGGCATAACTATGAGATCCATTCCCTACATCCCTTTATCCGGTTGGACCCAGAATCCATGTTAAACTATTTTGTCATTCAACTTCCACATCCATGAGCAAAGTGACCCCTTTTATTATGAACTCAGCCACCTCCAGTATTATTTAATTGCAGTGACAAAAGGTAGCTGCTAAGAAGGGAGAATGCTTTTGCTTTTCTTAACTTTCTGATAGATTCAGGCATTCCTTGACTTCTGGCTACATCACTTCAGTTTCTGTCTTGTCCTCACATGACCTGCATCTCTTACACATATCCACATGATTATATTTAGAACCCACTTGATAATCCAAGATTGCTTCTCCAATCCTAACTTAATTATCCATTACCTTATACGGTAATATTCATGGGTTGTAGGATTTGATACATAGGCTTGATTTTTGAAATGTTACCATTAAATCTACTATAGACTTCTAAGATTTATCCTTAGGTGTGGCTGCTGGCTACCATGCTGAGGACAACCCTAGACCCACTTTCATACTTACTATTGTAGGAGACAGGGCATGACTTCCCTAAGGGCTTTGGAAACTGAGGCTCTAGCATAATAGTCATGGCTGCTTGTCAGCTGTTAGGTTCCCAGTTGAATAGACCAGGAAGAAATATGGGATAGATAAAGTAGAGTCAAAGACAGGAAGGGAGAACAAACTATCCACCTTTACATGACAGCAGATCGAGCCTAGGAAAGAACAAGGATTCATGATTTGACCTTTAGGACTTTAAAGCAAGAGAAAATGCAGCATGAGACTACAGTGTGCTTGATGGAACAACAGAGAATAATACAACTCAGTGTTATAACATGTTATAATATTTATCCCAGCTCTTCTAAGATCTATCCCAGATTCCTATACCCTCAAGGTTGTGTCCTTTTTAATTTTTAAGATTTTATTTAACTAGTCACAGACACCAATTAGTAGGCCATCCACTGAAGAGTGGTCAACCTACTAGAAATCCACAATCTTAGGGGTGGGCAACTCATAATCCCCTTCCAGGCTAGAATACTTAGTGATTTTGTGCTGGCAACCATAACTGCTATGAGTTTGTGAATGTAGCAGTCCTGTCTTGCCTGGAAGCTAATGCTTTGCTCTGGTCCTCCTCAATCTCTGTTTCTTCCCATCTTGCTATCTCCTCTTTTTTTAAAAATATATTCTTCATTTACATTTCAAATGTTATACTTATTTCTGGTTTCCCCCTCCCAGAAAACTCCCAACCCATCCTCCCTCCTACTGCCTCCAAGAAGGTACCCTTCTGCCCAACCTACTCTAATCTACACTCCCCCTTCAATTTCCTCCCACTGGGGCGCCTATAGAGCCTTCATAGGAATAAGGACCTCTTCTCCTACCGGTGCGCAACAAGGCATTCATCTGCCACAAATGTGGCTGGAACCATGTGTACTCCTTGGTTGATGGCTTAGTCCCTGGGAGCCCTGGGGTTCTGGTTGGCTGACATCATTGCTCTTCCTATGCATCTCTTTTTTTAAATGGTACCTGAGCCTTGCAGGGAGCATGATATAGATTTCCCATTTGTAGACGAACACTCCACAGATTTGCATTTTTACCAGTTGTGTGTTTCTGGATTTACTATGCATTTTTAACAAGACCTTCTTTGATGAGGTCTGAGAGCTATGTTTATCTTTAAGCAGAAAGATAAGAATTTCAGGGGATGTTGTTAATCCCCCTTGCCACACTGATCATTACTGTAGTTCCCAGGGTTTCACAACTGGATAAGACTGTTGATAACTCCCCATGGCTAGACGTCTGCTTAGCACTTTCCAGCATGATGAGAGCTAGCCAGCAGGAGGAAGCTTCCTGGTCAGTACTGGCTTGATTTCTCTATGTCCTATGACCAATGTGTGTGATATTTTCAGTAATATGGTAATGTCATGAAGTTCTGGTGGGAAACTAACAGAAATTACTAAAGCTCATGTTATTTTCCTTAGGATTCTTCTTATCAACAACTGAAGGCAGAACATTGCCATCTGTGTGGGATTACAAGTAAACACACACACACACACACACACACACACACACACACACACACACACAAGTTTATAAGATAGGTTTCCATATGTCCTTTTCAAACACTTTTAGTGCTATCTATTCTTCCCTCAACCCCCTCTTGTACTGTCACCTCCCAGTCCTCTCCTCACTTAAAGCTTTATACACTTTATTTCCATCCTCCTTCGTATTGTATGTGTAGAACTGGGTCTTATTGACTGTGACCCTCTGATAAATTCACTCTTGTGGTTATTTAGCCATTGAATATGTTTCTGTTTGTGTTAGTTTCTATAGCCTGGAAAGCAGAGACCAACCATTGTTCCTTCTGCACTGTAATCTCTTTCAGGCAGTGTGAGTCCTAGAACACAGATCCTAACACACCATGGTAAAGTGGTCTTGACTGGGTCAAGAGTCGCTACAGAGACTCCTATTTCTTCATGAGGTATACAGAAAGATGAGGCTTGGGCTCATGTACCACTTAGCTCCCATTTCCTGCTTTCCCTCACTCCCCACCCCCACAGCAAGGAGTTCAGTCACTCCAGTCTTCGCTCTTGCCTCTTCCTTTCATTCCTTCTCTTTCTGACACAGTGAGAATGTGTCAGAATGAGGCTTGGGTTTGTGTCAGCCACCAGGACCTTGAGATCCTTCTGCACTTCTAATGCTGAAAACCAGGAGGCATGTCCAATCCCCAGTGCTCACTAGCAATCAAGGCGATAGGACTAGAAATAGAATTCATGAGAGGAGCAGAAAGACTCACAGGAGAATTTTGAGTGGTCAAAGGGCTGCAGCTGTGGAACCCTGGCAAATGTTCTCATTAGGGAAGAGGTGACAAATCAGCACTATTTAGCAGGCTCTGAGAATGTGGGCATCTAGTGGTTAGCCATTTTGTGTTTCTCATGTGTCGAAGTTTCTCATGGCTATAACCTTGACCAGGAAGGGACCTAGGGTTGGGAAGTTCACATGTGGGAAGCAGTGTCAGGTGGGAGGCAGTCAGATGGAGTCCCTGTACTGAGCCTGTTCAGGTTGTTTCTCCTGCACTCCCATCAGCAGCCTGGGGGATGTGGGTCCACAGAACACAGGGACTAGTTCATTTAAGTTAGCTTCCACTTTTGTCCATGCTCAGGATGCTCCTTTGGAACCAATCTTCCCACAGATAAGAAATACAGACTTTGGAGGAAAACAAAATAAAGCAATGCCTCACATGGGAAGGTAATGGAGAGCTTTCTGAAGCAGACACAACCTGGTAGTAGGTGTCCACTTGGGGTCTGAATGGGTGAGCTGCTTTTCTTAAATTAAAATATACTTGTATCATATCTCTTCTTCCCTTCTCTCCAGCTCTTCCCATGTTCCTTCCCCCTTGCCCTCTCTCAAATGCATGGTCTATATTTCTTTAATTGTTCTTCATACATTTATAATATACAAATACAACTTGCCCAGTCCCTATAATGTTGATATATGTTTTTCAGGGCTGACTGTTTAGTATTGGATAAGCAATTGGTATCCTCTTCCCCGGGGAAGCCTTTCACCTACACTCAGTGTTACTTAGTGTACTTTGGTTCTTTGTCTAGGGTTGAGGCCCCATGGGGCTTTCCTTTCCATGGTAGCATGTTTATTTGGGTGACCTTCTTGATTGCATAGTTGCTGACCTGAGGGTACTTCTAGTGGTGCCTAAAGCTCCAGTGGAAATGTACAAGTCTTTATAGTGTGATCAACAAAAATTAAAATCTATGTTCAGGGCAATTCCAAGCACTACCAAGTGAGGGGAATGCCATAGAGGAGAGTGAGGCAGAGCGAAACCGTAGACTTAAAGGATAAATACTGGTGGATCTTTGCCTGACCCTGAATAGTATGTGTGCGGCAACTGCAGGGTTCAATTTGTGAGACACTAGTGTTTGTGTGTGTGTGTGTGTGTGTGTGTATGTTTATGAATGGAGCATTGTCATCCACAATCTCTCCACTTTCTTTTGTGAGAACTCTCACTAACCCTGGAACTAAGTGATTTGGTTAGCCTGGCTGGCCTGGGTGTCCTACAGACCACTTATCTCTACTCCATAGAACTGCTGTCACATATATACAATGCTGGGCCCACCATTTTTGGACATACTGGGGAAATGAACTCAGGTCTTCATATTGACGCACCAACACATGACTGACTGGACTGTCTCTTCAGCTCTTGTGGAAGGCCATACTGATGACATAGCATGTACCTTTCTGATAGTGAGCATCTTACATGTACCATATTTTGTGCAACATGCCAACATGCTGAGAAATCTTAGTCTGACTTTTACCAAAAGGAAAGTCTCACAACAACCACAACTGCCTCGGGTTAGAAAGAAGTAGTTAAAGAAAATTAAAATGACATTGAGACCAAAGAGAAATCAGGTTAGGAGCACTGTGCAGTTTTTTGTTTCTGTTCAAGACTGTCTACTTGATTCTGTACAAACTTAGCCTTAGCTACTGAGTATATGAGAGGAGAAAAGGGAAAGACTACATTCAAGATTTCTATTTACTGTCATTGAGGTGTTGTCTCCAAGGTTCCTGTCTCCAAGGAGGCGTCTGTGAGTGTTCACAAGGCAGAGTCCTGCCACATCCCATACCTGTGAATCTGCTTGGAATCCATAGTAGGTGGTATGAAGCTCACAGTGAGAATGAAAGGTGAAAGGTAGTACTTGGCATATGACTTCAGCATGTGACTTTACCTGTTGAGCCTCTGTTTTCTCACCTATGACAAGGAACTGAGCAGTCCTTGTAATACCTGTTTGAGAACATTCAGAATCCAGAACAAACTGTCTGTCCGTAACACTTTTATCTTAAACTATGCCCTACTGCACTAACCTGGCAAAAAGTTAGAGCCCTAAGAAGTGCCTGCATCCAGGATATTTATTCTTTTCTTGTACAGCCTTAGTTAAGACCTTCTTATCTATGGCTCACCCAGACTCAAACTCTTGGTACTTTTCATGAGGGTACCTACATCAGACCTAGTCTTCTTGTTCCCAGATTCTCCTGGCTCCCAGGTCACCTTACAAGGGGAAAGCATTGAGTATCAATGAAACACACTGATGCACATGATCATACTGGGTCCTGGGAGTTTCTTTCAATGGAGTCAAAATAGGGTATTTTATCTCCTTGTCCTAGATTAGGCAACTAAAGGTCATAGAGACTGATGGGTTCAAGGTCACACAGACCACAGGTAGTTGAGCTGTGGCCCTAGCCCTTCACCCTGCCCTATTTAATCATCCACAGTCTCTCCTCTAGAGCTCCTGCTTGCCTCTTCTCTTGAGCTCAGAACCCACAGGAAGACTTATGTGCCCTTTCTTCTGCTCTGTCACATTCACACCAGTGCCATATAGTGTTAAGAATATTAAAAAGTTCACTTATCACAACACACACCCCAAGTTTATTTATAAGGCTGAAATAAGTGCCTTTATTTTGAATCCCAGTATCTTTTCAGATAACATGATCTTGTGTAGCCCTAAAGAAGCTCCTGCTGACTAGGATGAACAAGCCTAGGTAATTGCCTCTTCTATGTGAAGACCAATTTGTCGAGGGAAATGAACACAGTTGATGTGATCAATTAAAACCCTGAGAGTTGAGCAGCACGTACAGGAAATGGAAAATAAATTGAAGTCCTCTGCCCCACTTTGCCTTCCCAAATGCCCGTGTATCTGCCAAGCCAGGTAGCAATCTCTTTCTGCTTTGACTCTGACTCTAATTTGCTAGGAGGTTGATCTGACTGGGTACCTGAGGGCACAGGCCCATGACTTCCCAGCAGATATAGAAGCAAGGGCTTTTCTGGAAAAGGAGCTTCAAGGAATTGAGCTGCCCCTCTCCTTGTATATCCCTATGCTGGAAACAGACTCTCCTGAAGGGAGAGGGGCTGTGGCAGCCTACCAGTGTTCTTTTCACAGCTGTTCACTTAGGTTAGCAGTAGACAGAAGCTGTGGAACAGATTCGAACCAAAGTGTTGTTGTGAAGCCACATTGCCACGTTGCCACCATGGTCTGGTCTTGCCTTTGCATCCTCATTTTATAGCTCTGTACTCTTTCAGGAAGCATTCCTGCCTCCTGTAGCACAAAGAGGCTCAAACAACTGATGCTCTGTATTATATAGTCTTTATGAGACTGTAGTTTTGTTTTTCTGGCCTGCTCCTGGCACCTGTGGCACAGGCCAGGATTCCCAGCTCCTGAAGGTCTCTGCTTGCTGGGAGCTCACTGTATCAGGAAAGGCATGTACATACACAGTACTGTGAGGATTCAATTACTGAACCAACCCAGTTGAATAGCTTTAGTACTTTTTAACACACCTTCAGGAAGTGGAGATCTGAGACCATTACAAGAGCAGATATCAAAATGATCACCATGAGATGCTGGGTTTATCGCTTCTCCCTTTCTTCCTAATCCTTGTTCTACATCTAGAAATCTTCTGACTTCTCTGTTAAGTAAGTGATTGCTCATCTTTCAGAAGGGGATCTACAGGTACCTGACAAAGTGGAAATGCCACCAGAGACCATTTTATCAGGAAATGAAAAGAGTCAAGGTTTCATTTCAGAGAATTGACTGCAGAAATCCAGGGAAGTTTCTGAGTAACCTCCCAGGCTACAAAATGGCAGAGATTTCTGGCCATGCTCTTAGTAATGACTCGTATCCAGGGACTGACAATCCTGATGACGGAACAAATTGATCCATTATTGTTAAGTAACAACCAGGCTCTTGAAAGCCACCCGAGAGTTGGAATTATCATCTAGGAAGTCAAAGTTTGTTGCTACAAAATTTTTGATGACTTATCTTTTGGCTTCTTGAGCTCATAGAGAGTACATCAGATTCCTAGCTAGGATTTCATAGAGAAGTGTGTCATTCCACTTATTGTGTGGCTTTTCCTGAAGAGACATGAACAAACATCTATTGAACACAGATAGGGCACCGATGACAGAAGAAAAGTTTCCACTGAAGTTTAGCTGGGTGAATGAAGGAGTTGATTTGGATTACTTATAGGAGCATGGGTATTCACAAAAGATTTGAAGAATAGCCACATCACCAAAAAGTCTATCCAGCATGGATGGTGACTCCAGGAAGCTATATCTTTGGAGTTCCCTGCACACAAGTTGCAGACCTCTCTGTAAAGAGTGCCTTCTCTCCACAAATTATTTACTGGACATTAAACATTATCTGGATTCCTTGGGACTCTTGTAACTTTTCTGATCTTCCTAGGCCTTACAAAGACACATGCTACAGTGTACATATGGGGAGTCAGAGGACAAATGTCCAGAGTTGGCATTCTACTTTCATCATGTGTGTCTGGAGACTCAAACTCAGGGCATCTGGCTTGGTGATAGGATGATGGGTATTTCTACTTGTTGAGCATTTTTTCCTGGCCCCTAGTTTCCTGAGTCTTGTGAGCCTCTACCCCTCCATGAGAGAATGTTTTAATGATAAGAAATATCTGTATATACCAGTTTACCAAACTTTCATGTTTGGTATCCTATAATTCCTGGAAATCAGAGATGATGGAGGACTGAGGAGAAGAACTTGCCGTATTCCACTCCCTTGAACAATGCCAGTGATCTGACTTTGGTTATGCTTGTCCCTGAAAGGGTGTGTAAAGACAGATCAGCTGGCTATAGCCCCTGCACACTTTAGTGGCATTTTTGCTACAGAATAGTTTCTCAACGATCAAAGAACTTTAGCCTCTATGGGAAGAATGGAAGCATGTTTCTTATTTGTTTTCCAACACAGATAGACTCAAAGTGGCTGAGTCTAGCTTCAGTGGGACAAGTATTATGATTGGCAGGCCATTGAATCTGACAAACCAAAAGGAAGAAGGGATGAAAGCCTGTATTTAAGGGTCTTGTGGTCAGAATAAGTAGTTAGAATGATATGCAGAAACATCCTAGGAACAGGGTGTTGCTTATAAATCTGAGTAGCTTTGACAGGCCAAGTCAATTTAGTCCCCAGTGGCTCAAGCTGTCTTCATTTTATAGTGGTGGAAAGTGGGTAAGAGTAACAGGTTTTTACTCGCTATCCTGTGCTTCCAAAAATATCAGATGGCTTTTATGTTCTACACCAAGTAGGTTGAGACTATTCTTAGAAGTGTACAATATCCTTTGAAGGAAATCATTGGCATTCCTGATTGAAAGATTTGAATGTTGCCACTACTGGGCCCCAGCTTGATGCTCGGCAGCACCACAGTTGGGCTCTAGGAGATCCTAATGGTTCTAGATACCTTTAACTAAGCAATTGTGCTTGACCACAGAAAGATGCTGGAGCTCAATATTGTAACAAGAAAAGGTATTGAGACAATAAAAAGGTAACTTTTTTTTTCTAGTCAATATATTTGCCTCAAGAATATTACTGGAATGATCATTACACACAGTGGACTGAATATTTAGGTTTATTATTGTTCCTTCTTCAAAGCCCACTCAGTACCAAAATAAAGTATATGGCCATGGGAGCAATAAAAGGGGACAAAGAGGCAT
Source organism: Apodemus sylvaticus (assembly GCF_947179515.1). Lineage (NCBI taxonomy): Eukaryota > Metazoa > Chordata > Mammalia > Rodentia > Muridae > Apodemus > Apodemus sylvaticus. The sequence goes on along the minus strand of NC_067495.1, from coordinate 147,409,087 downwards.
CTAAAGAAGATGCAGCTGCAAAGGGAATGGATTAACAATAGGAGAATTTGTCAGACTGAAAAGCACAGAAAATGAAATCCACATCCCCCAGGAAGAAGAAAGCAAGCTTTAAGATAGAACCTCCTGAAACACGGGACATGAGGTAGGGCCAAGGACAAGAGCACTGGTTGAGAACATGCAGCAAAAGCAGTATTTGTCTCCCTGGTGTCTTCTCAGAAACAGCACAAACACCTTGATGGAAGAAAGCAGCTTTGCTTACTGGAGAAATGCCCAGTTGAACATACTGCTGAAGCAGCTTAAGGAAGACAGAGCAATAGAAAGTTTTACAATGGACAGTGAGAAGATTTCTCACCTATCTCCCTTACTTAACTTCCAGAACACCAATAGACAAGGTTATACATTTCTAAGTAAAGATGGGAGGACAATTCTGTTGTAGACACTGGCCAGTCCAAGAAGGCCAGCAGAAACTGGCACTTGCCAGCTCCTAAAAACTTTAGTTCCCACCAGATCACCTTACAGTGAAGCCTGTTAAGCTCTAAGACTTTCCCATACACATTAAGCTTTGAACAACATCTTAATGCACATTCTCATTATGAATAGATAGACAAGGGGCCCTGGTATTTTCGTAAAGATTTTTAACTGGAAGGCAGAAACCAACACTACCATCTGTGTTGTCATCACTGTCACCAATACCAGACAACAATCAAAAAGAAACTAAAAAATAAGACAGAGAGCTGAAGAAAAAATTGGAAGATTAAAATTAGTATTCTCAGTTTCACCAAAGGAAATGGATTCTTCCTTAGAGGCTACAGGAGGAGCTTGGCCCTATTGTTACCCTCTCAGACCAATTGTCAATTTCTGTCTCCAGAAATGTAATATAATTCTGTAGTTTAAAACACACACATATTATATAATATGTATTAATGTCCATAGAGAAGTATATTATGTCAAAAAAGCTAACTCTATGCTGTCTGATTACAACTATATGATACAGTAGAAAAGGGAGAAACTATGCAGACAATAAGATTATTGGTTTCCAGGGATTGTAAGGGAAGGAGGAGGATCAAAGAGAGCACGGGGATTTTTAGAGCACTGAAACTGCTCTGTGTAGTCCTATAATACTAAGAATATCATCTGTTTGTCCACATCTATAGACTGTACCACAGCAAGAACAAATTCTCACGTGAACTATGGACTTGAGGTGATAATTGTAAGTCACTGTGGGTTAATCGATAGTTATAAGTGAAGAATATTGATAATCTGGGAGGCTGTGCCTATGGTAAAGCCTCTCTAATTTTCAAGTTTTCTACGAACCTAAATCATACTAAAGTATATTTGTCAAGATAACAAAAAATAAGATGCCACAGAAAAGAAGCAAACCACATTTCTTTTTTTTAATTCGATATATTTTTTATTTACATTTCAAATGATTTCCCCTTTTCTAGACCCCCACTCCCCGAAAGTCACATAAGCCCCCTTCCTTCCCCCTGTTCTCCCACCCAACCCTTCCCACTTCCCTGTTCTGGTTTTGACTTATACTGCTACACTGAGTCTTTCCAGAACCAGGTGCCGCTCCTCCGTTCTTCTTGTACATCATTTGATGTGTGGATTATGTTTTGGGTATTCCAGTTTTCTAGGTTAACACCCACTTATTAGTGAGTGTATACCATGATTCATCTTTTGAGTCTGGGTTACCTCACTTAGTATGATGTTCTCCAGCTCCATTGATTTGCCGAAGAATTTCATGAATTCATTGTTTCTAATGGCTGAATAGTACTCCATCGTGTATATATACCACATTTTTTTGCATCCACTCTTCTGTTGAGGGATATCTGGGTTCTTTCCAGCATCTGGCAATTACAAATAGGGCTGCTATGAACATAGTGGAGCATATATCCTTATTACATGCTGGGGAATCCTCTGGGTATATGCCCAGGAGTGGTATAGCAGGATCTTCTGGAAGTGAGGTGCCCAGTTTTCGGAGAACTGCCAGACTGATTTCCATAGTGGTTGTACCAATTTGTAACCCCACCAGCAGTGGAGGACTCCACATCCTTGCCAACATCTGCTGTCTCCTGAATTTTTAATCTTAGCCATTCTGACTGGTGTAAGATGAAATCTCAGGGTTGTTTTGATTTGCATTTCCCTGATGACTAATGAAGTTGAGCATTTTTTAAGATGCTTCTCCCCCATCCGACGTTCTTCAGGTGAAAATTCTTTGTTTAACTCTGTACTCCATTTTTTCATAGGGTTGTTTGGTTTTCTGGAGTCTAACTTCTTGAGTTCTTTATATATATTGAATATTAGCCCTCTATCTGATGTAGGGTTGGTGAAGATCTTTTCCCAATTTGTTGGTTGCCGATTTGCCCTTTTGATGGTGTCCTTTGCCTTACAGAAACTTTGTAATTTTATGAGGTCCCATTTGTCAATTATTGATCTTAGAGCATAAGCTATTAGTGTTCTGTTCAGGAACTTTGCCCCTGTTACCAATGTCCTCAAGGGTCTTCCCCAGTTTCTTTTCTATTAGCTTCAGAATGTCTGGCTTTATGTGGAGGTTCTTGATCCATTTGGACCGGTAGCCAGCATCAAACTAAATGGAGAGAAACTTGAAGCAATCCCACTAAAATCAGGGGCTAGACAGGGCTGCCCACTTTCTCCTTATCTTTTCAATATTGTACTTCAGGTAGTAGCTCGGGCAATTAGACAACATAAGGAGGTCAAAGGGATACATATTGGAAAGGAAGAAGTCAAACTATCATTATTTGCAGATGATATGATAGTCTACCTAAGTGACCCAAAAAACTCCACTAGAGAACTCCTATAGCTGATAAGCAACTTCAGCAAAGTGCCTGGTTATAAAATCAACTCAAGCAAATCAGTAGCCTTCCTATACTCAAAGGATAAGCAGGCTGAGAAAGAAATTAGGGAAATGACCCCCTTCACAATAGCCACAAACAGTATAAAGTACCTTGGGATGACTATAACCAAACATGTGAAAGATCTGTATGACAAGAACTTCAAGTCTATGAAGAAGGAAATGGAAGAAGACTTCAAAAAATGGAAAAACCTCCCATGCTCATGGATCGGCAGGATTAATATAGTTAAAATGGCCATTTTGCCAAAAGCAATATACAGATTAAACGCAATACCCATCAAAATCCCAACTCAATTCTTCACAGAGTTAGAAAGAGCAATCCTCAAATTCATCTGGAACAACAAAAAACCCAGGATAGCTAAAACTATTCTCAACAATAAAAGAAATTCTGGGGGTATCAGTATCCCTGACCTCAAGCAATACTACAGAGCAATAGTGTTAAAAACTGCATGGTATTGGTACAGTGACAGGCAGGCGGATCAATGGAACAGGATTGAAGATCCAGAAATAAACCCACACACCTATGGCCACTTGATCCTCGACAAAGGGGCAGAAAACATCCAATGGAAAAAAGATAGCCTTTTCAACAAATGGTGCTGGTTCAACTGGAGGTCAGCATGCAGAAGAATGGGAATTGATCTATCCTTGTCTCCTTGTACTAAGCTCAACTCCAAATGAAGTTCTCTTTCTTTGTTGGATCTTTGTTTGGTTTTGGTATCAGAGTAATTGTGGCTTCATAGAATGAGTTGCGTAGTGTTGCTTCTGTTTCTATTTTGTGGAATAGTTTGAAGAGTATTGGTATTAGGTCTCCTTTGAATGTCTGATAGAATTCTACACTAAAACCATCTGGTCCTGTGCTTTTTATGGTTGGAAGACGTTCAATGGCCACTTCTATTTCTTTAGGGTTATGGGACTGTTTAAATGATCTATTTGAGAAGAAGTCAAAATGACACTATTTGCAGATGATATGATAGTATACTTAAGTGATTAAAAAAATCCACCACAGAACTCCTACAGCTGATAAATAACTTCAGCAAAATGGCCAGATATAAAATCAACTCAAGCAAATCAGTAGCCTTCCTATAATCAAAGGATAAGCAGGCTGAGAAAGAAATTAGGGAAATGACACCCTGCACAATAGCCACAAACAATATAAAGTATCTTGGTGTGATTCTAACCAAACAAGTGAAAGATCTCTATGAAAAGAACTTCAGGTGACTGAAGAAGGACATCGAAGAAGACCTCAGAAAATGGAAAAATCTTCCTTGCTCCTGGATTGGCAGGATTAATATAGTAAAAATGGCCATCTCGCTAAAAGCAATATACAAATTCAACGCAATCCCCATCAAAATCCCAACTCAGTTCTTCAGAGAACTGAGTTAGTTAGAAAGAGCAATTCTCAAATTCATCTGGAATAACAAAAACCCAGGATAACTAAAACTATTCTCAACAGTAAAAGGTTTCCTGTGGGAATCAGTATCCCAGACCTCAAGCAATACTACAGAGCAATAGTGTTAAAAGCTGCATGGTATTCGTGCAGTGACAGGCAGGTAGATCAATGGAACAGGATTGAAGACCCAGAAATTAACCCAGACACCTATGGTCACTTTATCTTCCACAAAGGAGTTAAAACCATCCAGTGGAAAAAAAGATAGCCTTTTCAACAAATGGTGCTGGTTCAACTGGAGGTCAGCACTCAGAAGAATGCAAATCAATCCATTATTATCTCCTTGTACTAAGCTCAACTCCAAATGGATCAAGGACCTCCACATAAAACCAGACACACTTAAACTAATAGAAAAGAAACTGGGGAAGAGCACTGAGCACATGGGGACAGAGAAAAATTTCCTGACCAGAACACCAATAGCTTATGCTCTAAGATCAAGATTTGACAAATGGGACCTCATAAAATTACAAAGTTTCTGTAAGGCAAAGGACACTGTCAAAAGGACAAAATGGCAACCAACAAATTGGGAAAAGTTCTTCACCAACCCTACATCCGACAGAGGGCTAATATCCAATATATACAAAGAACTCAAGAAGTTAAACTCCAGAGAGCCAAATAACCCTATTAAAAATGGGTTACAGAGATAAACAAAGAATTTTCTCCTGAAGAATTTTGATTGGCTGAGAAGAAATGTTCAACATCATTACTCATTAGGGAAATGCAAATCAAAACAACCCTGAGATTTCACCTCACACCAGTCAGAATGGCTAAGATTAAAAACTCAGGAGATAGCAGGTGTTGGCTAGGATGTGGAGAAAGAGGAACACTTCTCCACTGCTGGTGGGATTGCAAGTTGGTGCAACCACTCTGGAAATCAATCTGGCAGTCCCTCAGAAAAATGGGCATGACACTTCCAGAGGACCCTGCTATATCCTTCCTGGGCATATACCCAGAGGATTTCCTGGCATGCAATAAGGACACATGCTCCACTATGTTCATAGCAGCCTTATTTATAATAGCCAGAAGCTGGAAAGAACCCAGATGTCCCTCAATGGAGGAATGGATACAGAAAATGTGGTATATTTACACAATGGAATACTACTCAGCTATTAAAAACAATGAATTTATGAAATTCAGAGGCAAATGGTTGGAACCATTCTAAGTGAGGTAACCCAATCACAAAAGAACACACATGTCATGCAGTCACTCATAAGTGGATATTAGCCCAGAAGCTCTGAATACCCAAGACACAATTCACATATCAAATGATTCCCAAGAAGAAGGAAGGAGAGGACCCTGGTCCTGGAAAGGCTTGATGTAACAATGTAGAGGATTATCACGACAGAGAAGTGGGAGGAGGTTGATCGGAGGAATGGGTAGAGGGAAGAGGGCTTATGGGACTTATGGGGTGGGGGGTACCAGGAAAGGGGAAATCATTTGGAATGTAAACAAAGAATATAAAAAATAAATGAAGACGTTTAGCCTTAAGCAATTCATCAGTCAACTTTGCAGATAGAATAAAGAAATTTTTACATACATGTAGGTCTTTTGTAGAAAGACCTACAAAATTGTGTGTCATATGTGCTGCATCTCAGGAAGATAATTAAACATTATTTCCATCAAAATGAGGACAAAACCTCAGAAAGAGAAAGCCACGTGTAGGAAATAGGAGAAAAGGAAAGAGTTGCCAGGATGATTGCTGTAATTATGTGTTGTGTTTAACTATTCTGAGAGGACACATAGTCTTTAGAAAGTTTATGCAATGGATAAGTGATAGGCACATCATAAAAAAAGAAGCAAAACTGAGGAAATTATTAGCCTGAAAGGGAAACTTTTGTCTGAGGAAAGAGGGAAATTAAACACAATTAGAGTGCACTAACTGGCTTTGTTCTGAACTATATTCAAATTGTGATAATGATCAAAATATCAAATTTTGATTTAAGTTTAAAAATAAAGTTTGATGCTGGCTACTGGTTTGCTGTATATTGCTTTTACTATGTTTAGGTATGGGCCTTGAATTCCTGTTCTCTCCAAGACTTTAAGCATGAAAGGATGCTGAATTTTGTCAAATGCTTTTTCAGCATCCAATGAAATGACCATGTGGTTTTGTTCTTTGAGTTTGTTTATGTAGTGGATTGTATTGATGGATTTCCGTATATTGAACCAACCCTGCATTCCCGGGATAAAGCCTACTTGATCATGGTGGATGATCATTTTGATGTGTTCTTGGATTCGGTTGGCAAGAATTTTATTGAGTATTTTTGCATCGCTGTTCATAAGGGAAATTGGTCTGAAGTTCTCTTTCTTTGTTGGATCTTTGTGTGGCTTTGGTATCAGCGTAATTGTGGCTTCGTAGAAGGCATTGGGCAGTGTTCCTTCTGTTTCTATTTTGTGGAATAGTTTGAAGAGTATTGGTGTTAACTCTTCTTTGAAGGTCTGATAGAATTCTGCACTGAAACCATCTAGTCCTGTGCTTTTTTTGGTTGGAAGACTTTCTATGACTCCTTCTATTTCTTTAGGCATTATGGGACTGTTTAGATGGTCTAGTTGGTCCTGATTTAATTTTGGTATTTGGTATCTGTCAAGGAAATTGTCCATTTCCTCCAGATTCTCCAGTTGTGTTGAGTACAGTCTCTTGTAGTAGGATCTGATGATTTTTTGGATTTCCTCAGTTTCCGTTGTTATATCTCCCTTTTCATTTCTAAGTTTGTTAATTTGGATACTTTCTCTGTGCCCTTTGGTCAGTCTGGCTAAGGGTTTATCTATCTTGTTGATTTTCTCAAAGAACCAGCTCCTGGTTTTGTTGATTTTTTGTATGGTTCTCTTTGTTTCTACTTGATTGATTTCGGCCCTGACTTTGATGATTTCCTGCCTTCTACTCCTCCTGGGTGAAATAGCTTCTTTTTGTTCCAGGGCTTTCAGGTGTGTCATTAAGCTGGTAATGTATGCTCTCTCCATTTTCTTTTTGGAGGCACTCAGGGCTATGAGTTTTCCTCTTAGCACTGCTTTCATTGTGTCCCATAGATTTGGGTATGTTGTGTCTTCATTTTCATTGTGTTCTAAAAAGTCTGCTCTACTATGTTCATAGCAGCCCTATTTATAATTGCCAGATGCTGGAAAGAACCCAGGTATCCCTCAACAGAAGAGTGGATGCAAAAAAATGTGGTATATCTATACAATGGAGTACTATTCAGCCATTGGAAACAATGAATTCATGAAATTCTTAGGCAAATGGATGGAGCTAGAGAACATCATACTAAGTGAGGTAACCCAGACTCAAAAGGTGAATCATGGTATGCACTCACTAATAAGTGGTTATTAACCTAGAAAACTGGAATACCCAAAACATAATCCACACATCAAATGAGGTATAAGAAGAAAGGAGGAGTGGCCCCTGGTTCTGGAAAGACTCAGTGAAACAGTATTCGGCAAAACCAGAACGGGGAAGTGGGAAGGGGTGGGTGGGAGGACAGGGGAAGAGAAGGGGGCTTACGGGACTTTCGGGGAGTGGGGGGCTAGAAAAGGGGAAATCATTTGAAATGTAAATAAATTATATCGAATAAAAAAAATCTAAAAAAAAAAAAAAGTTTGGGGCAGAGAAGAATAGTATCTGGGGGTGGCGGCCTGAGAGGGTTAAATCTTTATCTTCCTCAGTGTAGTTGACCATCTTCCAAAGCAGGAACACCATCAATAGCCACAGACTGCGTAGAAACATGGTAGTGGTGATAGAAGCTGAAGACTAGGAAGGGTTGCAGTGCCTTTCTTTGTGATGTAGAGGTTGGGAATGGGAGGCAGTTGGGCAAGAGATGCTGCCTTCACTTAAGCATAGTGGTCTAGTTGACTTTTAAATTAGTTACTAGTCCAGTGAGACTGTTTACTGGGTAAAAGCAGTTGCCATGCAGATCTGACAAACAGAAGTCATGCTCAAGAACCCAAGAAAGAGAACCAATCCCTGAAAGCTTTCCTCTGACATTCAGATTCACGTGCACACACACACATGTGGTCACACACATAGTAAATATAAAATTTAATTAAAATATTATCGATCTTATTTGGCTAAAAGTTACAGATTAAATAACACATGTATGTCATTTGTGTGTATATGAATGCGTATATTTGACCTGAAAGTAAAAGGAGACTAGGGGCGGGAGGAGATTATTAGCAAAATGAAAAAACGGAAGAGAATTAATGGGAGGGATTAGCAAAGTGAATATAGTTTCAATTGCAGGATATACTTGAAAGAAATTATCTATAATTCATGATTCATGGGTGTCCCACATTTTAGCTTCCCTGGACCATATTAGATGTAAAATAATTGACTTAAGTCACACATTAAACACACACACACTAAAAGATGTGATGAGTCAAAAATGTCTGTGTATGCCGGGCAGTGGAGGCGCACGCCTGTAATCCCAGCACTTGGGAGGCAGAGGCAGGCAGATCTCTGAGTTCCTGGCCAGCCTGGTCTACAGAGTGAGTAGAGTCCAAAGTGAGTAGAGACGAGAGTGAGTCCAGGTCAGCCAGGTATACACAGAGAAACCCTGTCTCAAAAAAACCAAAAAAAAAAAAAAAAAAAAAAAAAAAAAAAAAAAAAAAAAAAAAAAAAAAAAGGTCTGTGTATAGCTTTCCTGATGCCTAACACTACCTCGCATAGCAATTCTATTTCTATGGATTCCCATTTGGAATTTCACTTTTAATCATCAAGAAGGTACCAAGTTTGTAAGCATTAATATAGAAAGTATATCCAAGCAATACAACTTCATTGATCTTTAAAATATTTTATCACAAATGTAAAAGAAAATAAGACATCAGTAAAAATAGTGATCTATTTGGCATTGTCTTGCTCGTCATTGTTCAGTTCAATGAAAGCAATTGTAATTTTGTAAGTTCTCATGGTGCACGTCAATTTAGTTGTTATAAATTATAAAATACTTTGCACATTTGGCCTTAACCAACACACTTCCACAAAAGTAAATGGTGTCATTGTGTCACTGGGGTCAGTATCAACACTTAAGCTTTTTAAAGAGATATGTGTGTGAGCGAACACAGCCACATGCACAGCCACATGTCTGGGCCATACCACAGGTGTAGAGGTTGGAACACAACTTTTGGGAGTCATTTCTTTCCTCCAAGGATCAGAGAAGACCTGAGCAAAACAGTGTTTTCTGGACACAACAAAACCTCAGCATTCATAAACAACTGTGATTGCTGCAGGATATCTAAATAGTTCATGAGCCCATCCTGACCCCTAACTGAGAAGCTATAGACAGTTAATAGCTTCTTGAGGAGGAAGCATTTCAGTTATTTTTTAAGAGTGTGCTTCCTCGTAGGTTGACAATCGTTTGTAACACATTTGCACATACATTTTTTGAGGAACTTTTGAATGATACTTCATTAAATGTTTATTTGGGGCAGCAGTTGCATTATATCCTATTAATTTTACACTTTCTTTTCTCTTTCTAAACTTAGAGCTGTTTAATTTGCCTGCACAGAATTGGGTTTCACTATAGCCTTCTCAAGTGTAATTTTTTTGTTGAAAACTCCTCCCTCTCTTCTCTAACCCCTGTGATCCCCTCTTGTGACCTTCCTGTTCCAGCTCCCTTCTGCTTTCATGTCACTTGTGTCCTATTATACCCTAACACATATTTCACTCTCTGGTGGTTTCCTTTCTAGTTTCAGAGCTTACACATGCTCACCCCCACTTGTTTATACAGAGCTGGACATTATAAGCTAGGATTCACATATGAGAGAAAACATATGGCTTTTTGTCTTCGAGTCTGTTACCTTGCTTATAATAATTTCAAGATTCATTGATTTCTTCACAAGTTTCATCATTTCTTTTTTCTTAATGGGTGAGTGAAATTCCATAGTGTGTATATTTATTACGTTTCCACTATTCATCAATCAGCTGATGAACTTTTAGGCTGCTTCTATTTCTTGCTGTTATTAATAATACAAATAAATATGGATGTGCATATATTTCTGTAGTAGGAGGCATAATTCTTTGGCTACTATCTAAGAGTTCTATACCTGGCTCATAATGTAGTTCTACTTTAATTTTTTTTTATAAATTTCCATACCTATTTCCATAATGGCTGTACTGGTTTATACTCCTACCTAGAGTTTAAAAAAGGACTCATCTTTCCCTATATCCTAACAAGGATTTGTCATTATCTCTTTTCTTTGTGATAGATAATCTGATAGAGGTGAGATAGAATCTCAAAATGGTTTTAATTTGCATTGGTTGTGGCTAACAATGTTGAACATTTTTAAAAGTACTTATTGGGGGCTGGAGAGATGGCTCAGTGGGTAAGAGCACTGACTATTCTTCTGAAGGTCATGAGTTCAAATCCCAGCACCCACATGGTAGCTCACAACCATCTGTAAAAAGATCTCTTCTGGTGTGGGAAAACAGCTACAGTGTACTTACTTACATATAATATAATAAATAAATCTTAAAAAAAAAGTACTTATTGTTCTTTTCTTTCAATCGTCCCCTCCTGTTTGTGTGTGTGTGTGTGTGTGTGCGTTCATTTCATTAGCCTGTTTACTGATTGATATGTTTGGAAGCTCTTGGTGTTTAGGTTTTGCAATTTTGCAATTCTTCATGCATTCTATATATTAGTCCCTCTTTTATACTTAAAATCGCTGCTGCACCATCAGTAACAATACAAAATATATTGATAATGGACAAAGAAAACCACTTTATTTTTGTTGCTTCATATAAATATTTTGATCTTTTTTGATTTTTAAGTCCGTTTAAAAAATCATTGGCATGGGGCAGATTTTATTAGAGGATTGATAGTAGTTTTTAATTTTGCTTAATGAGACTTTGCTTTTATATCTTTAAAAAATAATTAATTTACATCCTGATTGCATCTTCTTCTCTCTCCTCTCCTTCCAGTCCCTTTATCTCACCCCTCCCCTCACTCTCCCTTTCTTTCTCCTTAAAGAATAGGCAAATCCTAAACTCTCATGGATAACAACCACTTTGGCATATCAAACTATAATAAAACTAGGCATTTCTTCTCCCCTTAAGGTAGAGTAAGGGACCCTAGTAGTGGAAAAGGGTCCCAAAGGCAGACAACAGAGTCAGAGACAGCCCTCCCTCCTGCTGTTAGGCTCCCACCTGAAGATCAAGCTGCACATCTATCAACTTGTCCTTTAATGGCACTTAAGAAGCCATTTCTTCAGTGATATTCTCACAAAATGCTAAATTCTTCAGTGATGATATTATATTCTCACAAAATGCTAAATTGAACTCTATCACCAAAGAATAAAATGTGAAATTAGCAGCTGTACTCTCCAAATTACTTTCAATGGAATTTTGAGTACTTCTGATTTGCTTGGCTATATTCTGGTAAGAAAAACTGATTTCAGAAATCTTTAACCCCCTTCTCAGAGTGCATTATTCCTGCCACACTCTATACCTTGCTTAATAAGTAAATTGTTCGATTAATTTTAGTGTAGTTTAATTTTTAAAAATGCATGTGGATTTGTCTGTGTAAATGTATGCTGTGTGTATGTATATGTATATGTTTGTGCTGTTTGTGTATGTGTGTGTATGTATATATGTATGTGTGTATGTATGTGTGTGTGTGTATGTATGTATGTATGTATGTATGTATGTATGTATGTATGCCTATAGAAGCCAGAAGAGGATAATATATCCCCTGGAGCTAAAGTTACAGGCAGTTGGTCCATTTGGCTTCTTTTTCATGTTGTTGAGTAAAGTAATTCTCTTGTAATCTGCTCACAAAGCAGCTTCCACGAAGAGAGAAAGGGCTGGTCCATGGTTCCATGACAAATATGAAAGGGTGGGCGGGAATGGGTCTGCATTGAGTAGAGCAAGACTTTATTGGTAAAAGTTCCTAAAACGGTAAGACTTGAGGTGAATTTTCATTATTATTACAAACTTTTGAGCTATTTATAGATTTACATGTAGCTATAAGAGAGAAACGTGATACCTTACACCTACTTTCTCCACAATGGCAACATATTAAAAACTGTAGGGTTGTGTGGTGCTAGTATTTGAATGCAGGATCACATGCATGCTGGATTAGTACTTTACCAACTGAGCTGCCTTTCCAGCTCTAGAAGTTCTTTGTGTTTTTTGATTCCCGAGTAGCAATCTATAGAATAGTTCTACCAAAGCTGGTGCAGTTGTGTTTCTCCTGGGTGAGTCACTTAACCCCCCAGTGCTTCAGTTTACCCCTGCCAGTTGTGGATAATAACAGTGCTTGTTTCCTGGGACAATTGGATTCCCATGAATTCCTATTTTGAGAAGTTCAACAACAGAAGTGGGAGCAGAATACATGCTGTGTGAGTGTCACTTACATATAATTTAGGTTTAGGAAATCACCTTGAATGTGAAGAAGCAACAAAGGTATTTGCTGTCTTGATCAACACAAAGATGCCTGAATTTGGTCTGAGAGCCCCTAAGTTGTAGAAACCTATTGAGATGAACTGTGTGTGTAATCTGTGGGGCATAAGAGGAAAGACACTTGTAATTGATTCCAGTTGTTCAGCCTTCCTTTGATTTCAAGGAGGAATTCAGTTGTCAGCTCTCATTCCTCATACCATAGCACTGGAAGCTCCACTGCTCATCCTCCAAGTCCTAGTCAAAATAGCTGCTGTACTAACAGGAAAGACCAGGTGGTCAAAATGAATGTATAGCTCAAGGGAAACAAGCAGGTTGGACTCTTTACTGAGCTAAGGATGTCTCACCCATGAAATCTCAATAACATGGTTGACTAAATGAGGCATGAATAATGACAACACCATGAGTTGACATGAAAATGAGGATAGGGAAAATCTCACAAGGTCAAATTCCTAGATGAAGAGCTAAATTCAGTTAATGGCTTCTGAGTGAAAGACAATCAGTTTTCTCCAAGGACAAGGGCCCTGATAGTTTGCACAAACCAAAGTGGTCAGTCTTAAACAATATATATGTGTGTGTGTGTGTGTGTGTGTGTGTAAAATAAATTGGCCCATACATTTCATTGTATGTATATGGGGTATATGGGTGTATAAACTAATAATAATATTAGTTATTATTATTATTATTATTATTATAGAAGAGGTCATGACCTTGAGAGGGAATTGCAGTGACACTTCAGAAATGGAAAGTTGGAGACTTTTGTTGGAAATGAGGTAAATGATAGTACACATATATGAAATTCTAAAAAAAATAATTATAAAAGAAGAGTGACATGTATGTTATAAGACATGTATTCTGGATCCAGCGGGACCAGCTCATCAATCTTTGCTCAAAGAAGTCCGGTGGTTTTAGGAGGGAGAATGGGCAACTCCTGTGTTTTCAGGGTTCCATTTACACCTACTTCTACCCAGCACTGGCCATGTAGAGAGGGATCTGGCCTCTCCCTCCAATTGGATAGTTGAAAACCTGGGATTTTGAAAGTTGAGTTGCACAGGGGAAAAATTGGGACCCAATCTGGGCCAGAAGGGTTTGTGGTGCAAATTGCATTTCTCTGTTAATTGTCATCTGTTAATTACATTAGGAAAAGGGTAGGAAAGCAGAAACTCTTCTGCCATCCCATCCTGAGGAAAGCTAGTGTTCAGTGTGTGCATGGCTCATTTCAAGACACAGAGGCACACACTGAAACACATTGCTGTATATTTAGAGATAATGGAGATTTTCTTTCTTAAGGCTTGATATAAACTTTGATTGCATAGCATTTCTTTAATTTGTTGCTATTCAAGAAAACCCTGAGAACACTGTGGTGAGCAATGCCCAGCTTTTTCATTTGCATTTTTCATTTGCATATTTTAATTTGCCTGACTACAGCTCCACACACACCTACATGGACAATCCCCCTAGGAGTGGAAAGAATATTTTTCAGGATAAATAATGTATTTTATGGTTGTGGGGTTGACCAGTTTAATTTAACCATTGAAGGGGCTAGAGAAAATGTGTGTCCTGGAGAACTTACAGATGACTTGTCCCTATGCCAGTCTGCCCACGCCACTCCCAGACAAAGAACAAAGAATCTGTAACAGACCACCAGCTATCCTGAAAATTTTCCCTCTCTGGTATTTCTTATGTTGAAAAAAATGCAAGGCCTTAGAAGAGTAGATCATCACAGACGCTTCAGCTAAGCAACTGTGGAAGGGTAAGAAGACCCTGGAAACTGTTTCCTTCCTTCTCTGTGGGGCCAGCCAGTCCTAGATCCCTTATATCTTTTTATTCTCCTGAACTATGTCATTCTTTCTCTTGGGGGATAGAACTCGAACCAGAGCATTGGATTCATGCTCCATGAGACTGCTTCATGGCTTCCTGTTTGAGTGTATGGAACAAAACAAACCCAGACTCATACTGCTGGGATACTAATAATGTTATTTCTTCATATAATTGTGGGTAATAATAGGGAAAACTTATGAACAGTCTTTAGACTTCTCTAAAATGTGTTCTCTGTAGGACTTAAAAAAAAACAAACATATGATCATGACTTCCCAGCCTTGAAAGTGTAGCTTTCATGGGTCATCAAAGTAGTTTCTTTTTGATACAAATTGAGACTATTACAGAGATTCACAACTGTTCAAAATATAGAACATATGTGTTGGCAGGTGCCAACTCCAACTGATACATCTAGAACTCTACCACTATACCTAAGACTTTAGGATAGTTGCAAGTTAGGTAGAAAGAGTGAAGGAAGCCCACTAAGAGATAGTATCTTCTAGACATAACAAGGAACATGGTCACATAACTAAGTCTTGTATCATGACCACACCAGGTGATACTGCAGTGTGGATGGGGGGAAATCTCTCAAGGTCCTACCCATAGATGAAAAGCTTAAGGCAATTCAAAGCTGCTAATAGAGAAAGAATCCGCCTTTCCAATGGAATGAGTCCCCATAGGTTATCCAGTCCCAAGTAGTTGACTCTCAACACATGTACATATGAGAAATACTAAATGGAACACACACACACACACACACACACACACACATACACACACACATACACACACTAGGGAGTCAAGAACAAGGAGCAAGGAGGAACGTAGGATGAGTTGAGTGGGGAAAGAAAAGGATGGGAATAATGGCAATGTGGTACTCAAGTGAAATATTCTCAAAAATATAAAATATTTAACATAAAGATCATGTATTAGTTATGTGTTCACTGTGTGGAGCCCAGTATGCTTCCCTAGGGATTCTGTCATGTCAGATTTTCTACTTACAGCCCTAGCTTCTTAGTGGCCTCTTCAGAACAGCATCAGAGTTGACATTTGTGTGCTTGTGACAGTGAATAAGATTTGAAAGTATGGCTGAAGGTTTAGAGGACTGGCAGAGGACAGAGATTGCTGAGGACCCTGTACCTTGTCTTAGACCCTGGTAAGAAGGGACAATGGTACCCCTAGAAAACTCTTTATTCCATACCTGGACACTCTTCAAATTTACTTGGTGAGTTGCTATTCACCTAGTGCACCCTATGTACAACCTGACAGACAATGAAATGCAAAGGTAAGCTAGATACTTACTGCCCTGCCTCATGGAGCTGACTGCATTAGGGAATCTGAGTTTATAAGTTTGTAAGTGATTGTAAGTCAAATAGCCAGACTTATTACAGGTTACAGAAATGAAAATTGCACAGAGTGATTTTAAAGTTATCTTATTCTATTTAGGGTGCTCTAACAGAAACCATAGACAAGGTGCTTATAAACAATAGAAATGTATTGATCAGTTATGGAGGCAGGACAATCCAGATCAGACTGCTACTCTGATAAAAGTCTCTTTTGGGTTATACACTGCCAAGTTCTCATTATGTTCTTATCCAATATGAGAGGCACAGGAGTACCCTGAGACACTGTTTAAAAGGGCACTAATACCATTTATCAGGGTTTCACCATGCTGACTTAATAACTTGCTTTGTAGTACCTGCTCCTGGTGCTTGAGGGCTAAGATTTTGACAGATCGATGTTTCTCCTTATTTAGTTTTAATTCTTAATCATAAATGTAACTTTGCAATCCAGCTAGACTTGGAGGGGAATGAAGAAAATATGGAACCAAAAGAACTTCAATGAGAGCAGAGATTACAGGGTGATGCAAGCAAATGGGGTGGGGGTGCTCTCCTGAGCCACAGAATGAATGGTCTGGTAGGTAAAATGCCTGCAAGTCAAAAGAAATTAGAGCTGTCTGCAGTCGGAAATGGTGATCTTCTTGCTGGTCTTGCCATTCCTGGACCAAAATTGCTCCATAACTTCCATAATGCTCAGGCCTTCTCTTACCTTCCCAAAGACCACACACTTGTCATCCAGTCATTCAGTCTTGGCAGTGCATATAGAAAACTGGCAACTGTTTGTGTTTGGTCCAGCATTTGCCATGGACAAGATGCCAAGACCTGTACGCTTCAGGATGAAGTTATCATCCTCAAATTTCTCACCTTAGATGCATCTGCTGCCAGTGCCTTTATGATGTGTGAAGTCACCACCCTAGCACACCAATCCTGGAATAATTCTATGAAAGGAGGAACCCTTATATCCAAACCCTATATCCAGTGCTCAGAGCACTAAAGTTTTCTGCTGCTTTTGAAACTTTGCCTGCAAGCAGTTCAAAGGAGATGCGGCCCAAAGGATTGCCATTGGCCATGATGTTGAATGAAGAAAACTGGGGTTGACCATGGCTGCAGCAACAGGCGACAGGTAACAGCAGAGTCTGCAAAACCTCAAAGCCTCAACAGATCTATTTTAGGAGGACATTAGCATTTAGACACTCGCAGAAGCTAAGCCAATCTTTCATATAATTATTACACATATTTTTATTCATAAAAGAAGCTTCCAATTGAAGAAACTAAAATGAAAATAAGAAGCAAAATAACATGAAGCTGTTTAAAGGACTATTTCAAGTGACTTTAAAGTAGTAATTTGTTTAAGCATCTTTAGTTGGTTTTATCATAAGGAGAAAACAAATTCAAAAAATTGTTGAAATGTTTTCAGTAAATCATATTGTGTATAGAATGTTTAGTGTGTAAGCTTACTTCAGTAGGTCAAAGATGTGAAACATAAAGTATCGACAAAAAACAATTAAAGTATTGGAGACACTAGATATATTAAAACTGTGACTCCCTCATGATACTACTTAGGGAAT
The DNA here is from genome assembly GCF_947179515.1 of Apodemus sylvaticus. Taxonomy (NCBI): domain Eukaryota; kingdom Metazoa; phylum Chordata; class Mammalia; order Rodentia; family Muridae; genus Apodemus; species Apodemus sylvaticus. The sequence continues at coordinate 147,391,659 of NC_067495.1, read as the reverse complement.
AGTATCCATGTTACACACACACATAATTGGTCCTCCTATTTGGAAGATAGTAAAGAACCAATTTCTTTTAAAACTGGTATACAAAAGGAAAGAAGAGAGCTGATTATGATAATTCACCTGTAATTCAAGCAGTTGGGATAACAATTTCCAGGCTTCCCTGGGCACTATAGTGGGATTTTACCTCATTAAAACCAGGGGGTGAGGTTAAACTCAGTAGTATATTAGTTGCTTAGTGTGCCCAAGACCCCAAGTTTGATCTCTACTACTGCAAATAAAATGAGGGAATGAAGTATTTTATGTTATATTCATATATAAACTGTATGTTGGAGCCACCAAATAGTTGGTGATGGCAGGTTTCTTTGTGTGGAAGTGCTTCTTGCTAATAACTGAAGTAAAAACAGAGAAGTGCAATATCACCATTGTATAATTTCAATGAAATAATAAATCATGATATAGCTCACTAACTTCACTCTTCCCTTGTTTTAGATATATCTGCTTCTGTGCATTAGTCAGAAGAAAATATATCTAAATATTTCTTCAGAAGAACAGAGCCAATATGGTTCATATATTGTATAAATAGAAGATGTTATGTCTGAATTATTGCCTAGTGAGAGAAACACACACAGAGACAGAGACAGAGAGACAGACAGAAAAAGAGACAGAGAAACAGGGAGAGAGACAGAGGCAGAGACAGACAAACAGGCAAACAGACAGGCAGACAGAGAAATGCATAACACTTTAAGGTATTGACTTATTGCTGTGGTGTGAATCTGGTACGCTCCTCTTATGCTGAAAACTTCGCCCCCTGTTAGCTTCACTGTTTTATGGGGCTGTGGAAACTTTGGGAAGTAGGGCTTACCTTAGAAAGCAGGGCAAGTGGGGATATACAATTAAAGGTTATGCCAGCCTCTCTGCTCTCTGTTGACTAAGATGTGAATAGCTTCTGTTCACTCTCCTGCTGCCATTGGCTGAGAAATGTGGATCTAGGTGATTATGGACTGACTCCTCTGAAAGTATGAGCCAAAATATCTCTTGTCCTCTTTTATTTTTGTTGGATATTTGGTCATAGAAACAAAAATCTAATTAATAGTACACAATTGCATAAGCAGAGTCTCCCAATATGCTATCTGTAAGTAGGAGAACCTAGAAAAGCCAATAGTAAACTTGAGAAGTCTTGAGAGCCAGAGGGTGAGGTGCTCAGATTTCACATTGTGATCTGAACACCTGAGAAGCAGGAAAGCTGGGGCAAAGGATTACACTAACTGAAGCAATCGGGCAGAGTAAATTAAACATGGCTTCATCTTTTTATTCTGTTGTGGCCCCTATGTGACCATGGGATACCTTCTGATGATATTCATTGTCTCTCAAGCTTAATACTAATTGCTCCCAGACCCTCCACCCCACAGACACAGGATAAGGGAGAGGGAAAAGGAGAGGAGAGGAGAGGAGAGGAGAGGAGAAGAGAGGAAGTTGGGGGGAGGGAGGGGAAGAGAGAGATAGGGAGAAATTAACCAGAGCAGATGGATATCTGGACAATTATGATTGGCATCTTGTGGGGCCAGTGAGAAAGCTCCGCAGGTAAAGGCACTGAACACCAAGCCTGATGAGCCAAGTTCAATCTCCATGACTGAAATGGTGGAAGGAGAGAACTGAGTCTTACAAACTGTCCTCTTACTTCCACATATATATGCCATCATGTGCCATGTGCACAAACACACAGAAAATAAAGGCAATGAAATTGTTAATGTTTATCTTTTTTGCATGTGTCTGTGGTGTTTTGTGTGTTTCTGTGTGTGCACATTTGTATTGTGCATATATTTTCAGAGACCAGGGGTTAACATCAGATGCCTTCCTCAATTACTGTACACCTTACATTTTTAAGACACAGTCTTTTATTTAATCTGGGACTCACTGATTTAAGTATACCGACTCTCTGGTGTGCTCCAGGGATCTGCCTGTTTCTGCCTCCTTGGTGCTGTGGTTTTGAACATGTGCTACCACACCTGGCTTTTTATGTGGGGGCTGGAGTTTTAAACTCAGTTTCTCATGCTTGCATGGCAAACAGTTTACTGACTGATCCATCTCTCAAACCTCAAAATTGGCCTTTTCAATCAGTATTATTCTCTGTGGATGAATGCAAATTATGTGTCCCTGTAATTTGCTTCATTTGGTGGCTTCGTAGTCATTCACGATATTTTTATAACACTGATTGCTTGACCCGTTGTTCATTCTCACTGACGATTACCTTGGCTGATTTCAGAATTTGGACCATTACAACTTAAGTTCCTGTGAACATTCATGAGTAGATCTTTCTGTAACCGGATGTTTTCATCTCTTTAAGATAAATATCCAGGATTGTAATTGTTCAGTTGGATGTTTTTTGTATATATAAACTGCATATGTTTTTCTATATTATTAATTTTTAAGTTAGAGTTAAAGTAACCAACATTACATTATCATACATATTATATCATTGTACTTTGTTTGAATGCAAGCCTCATTTCCTCCTCTATCCTTCTACTCCTCACTTCCCTTTCCACAAATAGACCTCCTGCTTTCTTGTCATATATATTATATGTTTATGTGCAAATGTATTTCACAGGAAAGAAAAAATCTTTTTGGGGGGCCATTTCTTCCCATCAAATTGGTTTGTGTGTTCATCCTGTTTTATTCCTTTGTCCTTTATTCCTCTGTTGATAGGTTGATAATGTGGGTGATTCCACAATTTATCTATTGTGCATAGTGCTGCAATAAGAATGGCTGTGCAAGTATGTCTGTGGCATATTGAATTAGGTACCTTTGGGTTATATGCCCAGCAGTGGGGTGGTTGAGCTGGATGTCATGGTATCATAATGTCAACTGTCAACTTGGCACAGTTGGGAAGAGGATTCAATCAGGAATTGACTCCATCAGATTGGCCTATGGGCATGTCTGTGAGACATTTTCTTGATTGCTCATTTATATAGTAAGGTCTAACATACTGTAGAAGATACCAACTCTAGGTAGGTGAACCTGGGTGCCATGTATATGTATGTGTATGTGTGTGTGTATGTAAATGTGTATACGTATATGGACTGATCTCTCTTTTCTCTCTCTCTCTCTCTCTCTCTCTCTCTCTCTCTCTCTCTCTCTCTCTCTCTCTCTCTCTCTCTCTCTCTTCCTCTCTCCTCTCCTCTCCTCTCCTCTCCTCTCCTCTCCTCTCCTCTCCTCTCCTCTCCTCCCCTCTCTCTTCTTGCCTTGAGGTTCCTATTTTGAGCTCCTGTCCTGGTTTCCCTGGATGGTAGAGTAAGACATCAAAGTGTAAGTCAGGTAAGTCCCTTTAAATGAAGGTTGCTTTTGGTCATGGTGTTTATGAGGCCAACTGATCTTCTACCTTGTTTTTACAGGAAGCATTTATATCAGTTTCTAATCAACTACATCAATTTCACAAGCAATTGCTGCTTTCACTGTCCAGTTTCTCCATATCTTTGCCAAGTTTAAGTGTTGTTTCTTTTCTTTTAAAAAGTCAAGTCATTATTATAGGTGAATAATACTATCCCATTATGGCTAAACTTTGAGTTTCTTAATGTCTAAGAGTTTTATATTTTTACATTTAATTTCATTATTTACTTAAAAGTAATTCCTATAAAAACTTTAAGTGGTATTGCTCTATGCATGATATGTACTCACTAATCAGCAGAGCAAAACAAAGCACAGAAGACCCAAGGCACAATTCCCACAACTCAAGAAGGTTGACATGCTGGGGAATCCTCTGGGTATATGCCCAGGAGTGGTATAGCAAGATCTTCCAGAAGTGATGGGCCACCATATTTAACAATTATTTTAACTCATTTATAAAACACAGATCATTGAGAATCTGATGTTGGGTAGAAGTGACGTAAAATGCTTCCAAACACATATGAGATGGTGACTGGCACAGAGCAACTACAGACACCTACATGTACAAGACTGACTCTTCACCATTTGGGCTGGGATTGAGAATGTAGCCCTGGTTCTTATCCATTCCTGGGGAGCTACTGATGAGTAATGGTTGTTACAAGAGAGGATGCCTTCTTTTGACAATTGAAGAACAAGTTAGAAAGAAGAGGGTTATCAGGAAAATGATTATAGAATGTAGGGTTGAATATAACCAAATACAGCACACATGTGTAAAATTCACAAAATGACAGAAAAAATAAACATGTAGAAATGGTAAATGCTAATGAAATAAAATGATGTTTAGATATCTGTGCAAAATGGTACATGTTCTCTGTGATAAATGTTTGCTCAAAATGCAAAAAATAAAACCCTTTAGATTTCTATCAATATTAATTTTCTGCAGCACCCTTTGTTGAAAG